>NC_133336.1:196510565-196550565 GCF_042186555.1 Aquarana catesbeiana
AACGCAAGGGTAGAGAGTACAGTTACAATACAGGAGAAATCAGTGGGCCCTGCTCGTTAGGACATATGCGTTTTTGATGCGTTTGTTGCGTTTCAGTGCAGTTCCAAATGTACGCCTGCCTCCTTCTATCGCAACGAACACCGACGTGCCACGTCATCCCTCCATGTGGTTGAGTTTAGGTGTTTCTCATGAAGGGTACGCTTGATACTACAGTATAGAAGACATTGTAGAAGTTTGGGCTCCTCCAACCTTGTGGTAATAGTTTGGTGAAGACCCTATCTGTTCCATCACAACTGTGACACTGTGTACAAAGCCAGCTCCATAAAGATATGGTTTAGCCAGTTTGGTGTGGAGCTCGTGTCCTGCACAGAGCCCTGACCTCAACCCTACTGCTCACCTTTGAGATAAATTGGGACACCAATTGCAAACTAGGTCTTCTCATCCAACATTCACCTCACAAATGGTGGCCAGCTCAATAAAGACATGGTTTGACCAGTTTGGTGGAACTTAAGTAGGCTTTACAAACCCCAGACCTCAACCCTACTGAACACCTTTGGGGTGAGTTGGAATGCCGACGGTGATCCAGGTTTTTAAGTCCAACATCTGATACCATAAATGGTGGGCAGCTCCATAAAGACCTGGTTGGACCAGTTTGGTATAGAATTAGAGTCAACAGGCCCATATCTGATGTGGCTTTGGATGGAGATTACATCACCGACTTGTCATAGAAGCTTCGCCGTCTTAAAAGATCCCTGGTGATCCCGCCATGAAGGTCCTTGTTTAGACACTTACTGTTACAGGGTGACAACTAGGGATGCACCGATAACGATACCAAGCATTTGCGCAAGTACTTGCCCAAATGCCCCCCAATACCAAAGCTGATACTTTTTGTCAATACAAAATGAATGGTTGCAAATCGCACTGCAAAGAATCGCATGCAATTTCCCCCACTGCTCGTGTGTGTGTGTATAGAAAGGGATTAAAGCGCCATCTAGGTTTTATTTTTTATTTTTTTTTGAAAGCCTATGGTGTGCATAACACACCCAAAAAACTCCCCACGAGAGAGGGCGAACTAAGCCAAAAGGCCATGTCCACCCCTCCCCAAGACTTTCAGGGCTGGCCCGAGGACCCGCATCCTTACTCATCACACAGTGAGACAAACGTGTACAAAAACAAGACATGACAAACATAGGTTCCAATCAAAATAAATAAAAAGTGGGGGAAGGGATAGTGGAGAGGAGAGTGAAAGAAGTGGCCATTGTGTAATACAATGACCAGGCCCTCCGGCCAGGAATAAAAAATTCCTCTGGTCCCAGCCAAAAGGCCCGGCCCAAGAGGAAGGTGCTAAAAAAGCATGTTCTATGGTGCAGTGACCGTGGTGCCTCAAATCAAAGTGACTGCCACTCAGTGATTATTTGGCACCCCTGGACTGCCACTCCAGGGGCACATACTCCATAGGCTTTCAAGACCAACCCTGGCCCACAGCCTAGACCACAGCAGCCCCCACCGCAGATAGAAAAGGCATGAGGTTCAGGAAGCTTGGTGAGAGCCCTTGCCCCATAGGCTCCACCGTCACTCCCATCACCCCTTCCAATTTCACATTCGGGTAGATACTAACCATTCCCCCTCACCAGCAAAAGGGGAGTAAGCGTTCTCTTACCCAAATAACTGTCTGTAGCTAGAGCTACCACAATCCAGGCCAGAAGGCCAGGGACCTGACCCTCCGGCCAGGCCAAGATGCAGCATCCATCCTCACCAGGAGCACCCTTCCAGACGGCTCAGACTCAACCATTGGCCGGTCCCCAGTCTATCTGTTGGGCAACTCAGCGTAGTCCCTGCTGAGTACCGCCCTTCCAGGCACTATAACACCATTGGATTTGCTGGCCCTCCCCAACGAGAGTGACACAGCGCCTCCTCTGGAAACTGATAAGAACAGATACTACACTTGATCTTAGCCAAAAGGCCGAGAAGCGGCCATCTAAAGCGCCATCTATTGGGCAGTTTAAAAAATGTTAGAACTCGCAGTACACATCTGGCCACATGCAAAATAACCTACATAGGTGCCCCGGTCTGCCGATGATAGTAAATCACGGCCGCTGGAGATGCTCACACAGGGCTGGATGAGATGTAGAGCTGACATCAATTCTTCCCTATACCCACTGGATCCTGGAACTTCTCCAGCCCTGTGGGTGCCTCCAGTGGCCGTGATTTGCTAACATCAGCGGACCGGGACACCTACTGTATGTAGATTATTTTGCATGTGGCCAGATCTGTACTGTAAATTCCATTAAAAAATTTAAACTGCCCACTAGATGGCGCTTTAATCCCCACACACACACAGGAGCGGAGGGAGGGGAAATTGCATGCGATTCATACAGGAATCGCACCGCATTCCTGTTCAAATTGCATGCAATTCTTTGCAGTGCAATTTTCGTCAATTCCTTTTGTATTGATGCAAATCGCACCGCAAAGTAGCGGTACTCTGTATCATTGATTAAAAAAAAAAAATACGGTATCCGTGCAATCCTAGTCACAACAGTCTGTCCTTATCTCCCAATTGTGCTCTTGCGTTGTCACACTGTCACATGGGCTTCTAATGGAAGTGAAGTGGCCATTTCAACACATTAAAATAATCCCTGGTGATCCCGCCATGAAGGTTTTTTGTTTAGACGCTTCCTGTTAGAGGGTGACAACTGTGTCCCTGTTAACCAATAGTGCTCCTGTGTTGTCAGTGTCACCCTGTCACATGCTCTCAGCAGAGACTACAATGGGCTGCACTGATGCTCATTGCACAGGCATGGTCCTCTGTTGTCCCCAGAGGGAACCCCCCTAAGAAATGCCATGTTGCTTAGAGTGCACGCAGACAGGAATTGGCTGCAATGAGGCTGCAGGAGATCAGCAGTCCCGTGATGTAAACCAAAAGATGAAAAGTGGGCTTTGACCAACGAAATCTTATTTAGTTAGGATTTAGTTCTGCTTTCACGGTGCGCGAGAGAGCGCTTGTTCTGGGAGGCTGTCATATGACGTCATTTGACGGCCAGCGGGCGGGAAGCGGTTAATATAGCATTACATTTTTTTTTTTTTTTTTTAAATGTAAGCACCTGAATGTAACTTGTACAGCAGGGATGTGTGAGAGGAAGAAGCAGCACAAGGAGTCAATTAGTTCATGTGCTGACAAGAAGCATGCTGATAGGAGGAGTAGAGCAGAGTGATAGAGAAATGAGCTCATTACTGTGCTGCTTCTCCTATCACTGTCCATTTGCAGGTTGGGGGCTCGTCCGGGATGACCTGGGTTTAGAGGAAGTGGGTTGAATAATGCTGGCCATCAGACTGAGGACATCTAGTAGTAGACCAAAGTACTGCAGGGGAAATCTCTGGATTGAGTATTGCAGCAATTGTTTTTCAGGGGTTGGGTTTGGCCCCTTAGTTCCAGCGAAGGGAAATCTTAAGGCGTCAGGACATTTTGGACAATTTCAGTTTGGGGATGGCCACAAAGCAGTGAAATGTCCATAAAAACATGGATGAGTGAGTTTGGGGTGGAGGAACTTGACTGGCCTGCACAGAGTCCTGACCTCAACCTGATAGAACACTTTTGGGATGAATTAGAAGGGCCTTCTCATCCAACATCAGTGCCTGACCTCACAAATGCGCTTCTGGTCAAACACTGCCATAGACACACTCCTAAACCTTGTGGGCAGCCTTCCCAGAAGAGTTGACGCTGTTATAGCTGCAAAGGGTGGGCCAACTCAGTATTGAACCCTACGGACTAAGACTGGGATGCCATTAAAGTTTATGTATAGGCAGGCGTCCCAATACTTTTGGTAACATAATCTACAACAAGCATGCATCTAGTGACGTCTGAAACGCCTGACCTCCCTGCCTTGAATGCTTGTTTCAAGGCAGTGACTTACTTGATGGAGAAGTCAGGATGACTATGATGACCACCTCGGAGCCTGCACCTTTTAAAAAGCAAGTCGGCAACAGATTCTGTAATTATAACAGGGACTCTTTATTCTTAGGAGTCCGGGGTTCTCGGAATATGAGGGTTTTCTTGGGGGCTTTCTTTTTTTTTCCAATTTGATGTGTTTTGGTTAAACTTAATCCTTTTTCCAAAACCTAAATATTATTTCAATGTATTTGTTCAGTTTTTATAATAAATCTGCAACTATGTATCATCTTTGGCTAAACTAATGAGAATAGACTATGCACAGAGCGCCATCTGGTGTCTCTTTCTACAAACTGATTTTATCTCTATATATGTTTTATACATCCATTCTGCAAGGGGAGTGCGTTACTGTGTGTTGCGGTGCTCTGCAACAGATGTGCGTGAGAGGTGGGATGGGATGATGAATCGGGGTGAGATTGGCAATGAATGGCAATGGAACGCGGTTACAATTCTGAAGCGCACACACACTGGAAATGTGTGAATGGGCCCTAAATGGTATATCCAGTGCTTTAAGCACCCGAAGCGAAAAGACCACCAATTCAGCAGCGTAGGTTGTGGTTTTTTTTTTACCTCTCTTCCTGCTAAAGCGCCCAAGGTGGCCACCTGTTCTGCCTACCACTTGGTGCAAAGCCACAAAAGAAAAACGATTTAAAACAACACTTCAGCCAAAAAAATAAAAAAAATTAAATAGCCTATTAAAAGAAAAAAAAAAATCAGCTTTTGCTGCAATATTCACCTTCAATCCAGAGACCCCCCCCCCCCAGAGGCAGTACTGCCTCTAGATGTTCCCACTTTGGTGGCCAGCATCATTCAACCCACTTCCTCTGAGCCCAGGTGGTCCTGGACAAGCCCCCAGCCTGCGACTTTACAGTGAAAGAAGAAGCAGCACAGGAATGAGGTCATCTCTCTGTCCCTCTGATCTCTCCTCCTATCAGCATGCTTCTTGTAAGCCCATGAACTGATTGGCTCCTTGTGCTGCTTATTCCCCTTATACTCTCTAGGGTAGTGATTCTTTGTCATTGGGCCGTCACCGTGCCCCTTCTGCCGGGCCACCTTCTTCCTTATCCTGGGCCTCCAGCCAGCTGCAGATGCCAAACCCCCCCATAGTGGCCCGCAGTGCTCCCAGGCCCCCTCATAGCCCTCAGCCTCCACAGTGTCACCAGTCTCCCACATCCTTCTGCAGACCCTCCAACCCTCCACAATGCCTTCCAGCTTCCATAACTTCCCATAGTAGCCTGCAGTGTCCCTAGGCCCCCTGAGAACCCACAGCCTCCCCAGTGCCCCCAACCTCCCACAGTGCCTCCCCAGCTGCCATAATTTCCCCAACCTCCCATAGTGGCCCCAAGCCCCCCTGAAAATCCTTAGCCCCCACAGTGCCCCCATCCTGCTGCAGACCCCCCTAGCCCCCCACAATGCCTCCCAGCTCCCATATTGCCCCCAGGCCCCCTGGGAACCCTCATCCTCCTCAGTGCCCTCACCCTCCCACAGTGCCTCCCAGCTGCAATAGTGCCCCAAACTTCACACAGTGGCCCACGGTGTACCTGGGCCCCCTGACAAACTTCAGCCTCCACAATGCCCCCAACCTCCCACAAAGCGCCCCCACCCATCCTGCTGCAGACCCTCAAGCCCTCCTCAATGCCTCCCAGCTCTCATTGTGTCCCCGGGCCCCCTGAGAACCCTCAGCCTCCCCAATGCACCTCAAAACTCCCACAAAGCTCCCACAGTGTCCCATGGCCCCCTGAAAGCACTTGGCCAACCCAATGCTCCCCCTCTCCCCCCAGCCTGCTGCAGTGCCCTTAGCCCTTCACAGTGCCCCCCAACCTCCCATAGAGCCCCCATCCTGCTGCAGACCCTCTAGCCACCCACAATGCCTCCCAGCTCCCATATTGTCCCCAGGCCCCCTGAGAACCCTCCCCAGTGCCTCCCAGCTGCCATAGTGTCACAAATATCTCATAGTGGCCCCAGGCCCCCTGAGAAACTTCAACCTCCACAATGCCCCCCAACCACTCAGAGAGCGCCCCCCCCCTCCATCCTGCTGCAGACCCTCAATGCCTCCCAGCTCTCATTGCGTCCCCAGGCCCCCTGAGAACCCTCAGCCTCCCCAGTGCCCCTCAAAACTCCTACAAAGCCCCCCAGCACCCATAGTGTCCCATGGCCTCCTGAGAGCACTCAGCCAACCCCAATGCCCCCCCCCCCAACATCCCACAATGTTCTCCAACCCCTCCAGAAGCTTCATCCCCTACAGGGCCACCAAGTCTGCTACAGAGTCCACACCATTTCAATACATCTTGCATTCCCATCCTTTTATTGCGTGAGTATAAACTTTATTCCTTTTAGGTCATGGAAGGTTTGGTAGAATTTACAAGGCCCTGGTCCCAAAAAAAATGTTGGTCTAGGGCACTATGGATGGATTTCAACAGGCTAATGCCAGGTTATTGGCTTGTATTAAAAAAAAAAAAAAAAAAAAAAAAAAAGACATTTAATGGTGTATTATTGAGCTTCAATCATTTATCGCCTTTATATCAGTCTGAAGTTCTGCTTTATTATCTGCACGTAGAGATTTTGGGCACTTTGTAGAACCAATGACTTGGGTTGGCGCGAACACTTTGTATTACTGGAAGTATATGCAAGCTGTGAGCACCCTCTAGTGGACAATGTCAATAATTACAATTTACACCATTCTACTATTCCCTGTAGGGATTAACTGCTTCATTACTAGCGACCGATTAACCTTATGGAGTGATTTTTACATTTCAGCTATGGACTTGATAATTTTGGCAATAATTTGTCATTTTTTTTCTTTAGAAGTCATTGGAAAAAGGGGGGGGGGGGGGGGGGGGAATGGGTCTTTTATTTGGCAATATCATTTTAAAAAATTGTTTTATTTAAAAATAAGTAACTTGGTGGAACTCAAGATTTCCTCTTTTAAATTATATTTAAACAATGTCATTCTCATCCCTTTGCTCCTGTAAGCAGCTTGCCAGATGTCTGCACAGATTTTGAGTTCAAAATGCAGGCATCCCCCGGTGTATATCCACATACATCCATTGATTTCTATGGGAGACAGATATGTACAGCCATTGATTTCTATGGGAGACAGATAAGTACACCCATTGATTTCTATGGGAGACAGATAAGTACAGCCATTGATTTCTATGGGAGACAGATAAGTACACCCATTGATTTCTATGGGAGACAGATATGTACAGCCATTGATTTCTATGGGAGACAGATAAGTACACCCATTGATTTCTATGGGAGACATATATGTACAGCCATTGATTTCTATGGGAGACAGATACGTACAGCCATTGATTTCTATGGGTGGCAGCCTATGCACAGCCATTGATTTCTATGGGTGGCAGCCTGCGTACAGCCATTGATTTCTATGGGAGACAGATATGTACAGCCATTGATTTCTATGGGAGACAGATATGTACAGCCGTTGATTTCTATGGGTGGCAGCCTATGCACAGCCATTGATTTCTATGGGTGGCAGCCTGCGTACAGCCATTGATTTCTATGGAAGACAGATATGTACAGCAATTGATTTCTATGGGAGACAGATATGCACAGCCATTGATTTCTATGGGTGGCAGCCTATGCACAGCCATTGATTTCTATGGGTGGCAGCCTGCGTACAGCCATTGATTTCTATGGGAGACAGATATGTACAGCTATTGATTTCTATGGGAGACAGATATGTACAGCCATTGATTTCTATGGGAGACAGATATGTACAGCCATTGATTTCTATGGGAGACAGATATGTACAGCCATTGATTTCTATGGGAGACAGATATGTACAGCCATTGATTTCTATGGGAGACAGATATGTACAGCCATTGATTTCTATGGGAGAAAGATATGTACAGCCATTGATTTCTATGGGAGACAGATAAGTACAGCCATTGATTTCTATGGGAGACAGATAAGTACAGCCATTGATTTCCATGGGAGACAGATATGTACAGCAATTGATTTCTATGAGTGGCAGCCGTGTACAGCGATTGATTTCAATGGGTGGCAACCTGCGTACAGCCATTGATTTCTATGGGAGACAGATATGTACAGCCATTGATTTCTATGGGTGGCAGCCTAATGCACAGCCATTGATTTCTATGGGTGGCAGCCTGCGTACAGCCATTGATTTCTATGGGAGACAGATATGTACAGCCATTGATTTCTATGGGAGACAGATATGTACAGCCATTGATTTCTATGGGTGACAGCCTGCGTACAGCCATTGATTTCTATGGGAGACAGATATGTACAGCCATTGATTTCCATGGGAGACAGATATGTACAGCCATTGATTTCTATGGGAGACAGATATGTACAGCAATTGATTTCTATGAGTGGCAGCCGTGTACAGCGATTGATTTCAATGGGTGGCAACCTGCGTACAGCCATTGATTTCTATGGGAGACAGATATGTACAGCCATTGATTTCTATGGGAGACAGATATGTACAGCCATTGATTTCTATGGGAGACAGATATGTACAGCCATTGATTTCTATGGGAGACAGCCTGCACACAGCCATTGATTTCTATGGGAGACAGATATGTACAGCCATTGATTTCCATGGGAGACAGATATGTACAGCCATTGATTTCTATGGGTGGCAGCCTATGCACAGCCATTGATTTCTATGGGTGGCAGCCTGCGTACAGCCATTGATTTCTATGGGAGACAGATATGTACAGCCATTGATTTCTATGGGAGACAGATATGTACAGCCATTGATTTCTATGGGAGACAGATATGTACAGCCATTGATTTCTATGGGTGGCAGCCTGCGTACAGCCATTGATTTCCATGGGAGACAGATATGTACAGCCATTGATTTCCATGGGAGACAGATATGTACAGCAACTGATTTCTATGAGCGGCAGCTGTGTACAGCGATTGATTTCAATGGGTGGCAACCTGCGTACAGCCATTGATTTCTATGGGAGACAGATATGTACAGCCATTGATTTCTATAGGTGACAGCCTGCGCACAGCCATTGATTTCCATGGGAGACAGATATGTACAGCCATTGATTTCCAGCCATTCCATGGGAGACAGATATGTACAGCCATTGATTTCTATGGGCGACAGATATGTACAGCCGTTAATTTCTATGGGAGACAGATATGTACAGCCATTGATTTTTTTTTTTTTTGGGCGGGTGCTACGTACAGCTATTGATTTCTACAGGTGGCGGCCCCATGCGCAGTTATTGGTTTATAGCCGCATACAGCCATTGATTTTTACAAGCGTCTCTATGCAGAACTTGTTGCTCCCTGTTGGGTTAATACGCCCAAGTTTTCCATTATACGGCTCCAGGCGACCATGTGCATGGGTTGTAAAGAGGGCAGACCCTCCTACTTAGCATTCACCTTCAGCAGGTGCAACAGCACAGCTTGTCTCAGTACCTACAGAACAGAAGCAGGCAAAAATCTCCACTACGGCGAAAACCGTTTAGATCTGACCCAGAGGGCATTATTTTATTCCTTCAACAAAACCGGACTCTCACCCGGAGTAACGCCGCAATTTGTACATCATTAGCCACGAGAAAGGGGGGGGGGGAAATCCGCCGCCACCTCTGCAGTCTTTTTCTTGGTAAGCCCTTGATGTGATGGGTTTTATATCTCCTTCAGATAATTCTCTCCCGGCTGGGCCTGCAGCAATTTTCTCGCTGATCCCGTGGCCCTGGAGAGCCGTCGTTATTACAGGTTACGGCGCGGCGTGCGGAAGATTGGTCTTCACCTGTAATTTGCTCTTAATGTCCCTCTAGTGGCGCCATTAGCCGGCTCCCTCCAGGGGGACATCTCTGCGTGACTCTGTGCCCCGCTTAGCAAAGCGCTGGAACTACAGAAGCGTGAAAAACACAGCAAATAAAAGGAGGCCGAGAAATAGAACATGGAGAGGCGGCTCGAGCACGGAAACTCGTTAGAATGCCGATCTAAGGGAAACGCACGCACTGACGCATTGTTATCAGAGAAGCCACACGCTCTACAAAATAATGGGTTCCGTTATTTTCTATGGAGCTGGACATGTCCTTGAGGACTGAGGTTGAGAACCACTGATCTAAAGTATCCCCCCCCCCAACAGGCCAGGTTTTCAGATTTTACTTTGCACAGCTACTTTGAATCGATATCAATGACATGGTATTGATGAGAACTATTTTATCTAAGGGAAATTCCCAAAACATGGCCCGTTGGGGGTACTTGAGGACTGAGGTTGAGAACCACTGATCTAGATCATCCAGAGCTCCAGCTGCCCCTTCAGTCTTGCACAATTGTTTTAAGGTTCCTCTCCTGGACTGAAACGGCTTACTCTGCTTTCACCGCACACTGTGAGTTTCTCACAATGTGCATTAGAAGCTGCAGCAAGTCACATAGAGCACTGCCTCATTTCCTGGCTGGTAGGACGTCCAGCATTATCCTTCCCAGCCTGACTGTCCCTGGTCCCACCCCTTTTTATTCCATGGATTTTAATCCTTTCAGTCATGGCAGCTCCGCATCACACACGGGTGTTACCTAGGGTGATCCTCCTCCAGTTGCTTGCATCAGGGCTGAGGGCTCTTGAGAGGATTACTGAGGCAGGGTGCTGTGATGTGTTGAGGGAAGCTACAGTGCATCCGGAAAGTATTCACAGCGCTTCACTTTTTCCACATTATGTTACAGCCTTATTCCAAAACGGATTAAATTCATTATTTTTCTCAAAATTCTACTAGCAATACCCCATAATGACAACGTGGAAGAAGTTTGTTCGAAATTTATTAAAAATAAAAAATGAAAAAAAAAATCACATGTACCTAAGTATTCACAGCCACCGCCCGGCCAAACTGAGTGATCGGGGGAGAAGGGCCTTAGTCGGGGAGGTGACCAAAAACCCGACCGATGGTCACTCTGACAGAGCTCCAGTGTTTCCCTGTGGAGAGAGGAGAACCTTCCAGAAGAACAACCATCTCTGCACTCCACCAATCAGGCCTGTATGGTAGAGTGGCCAGACGGAAGCCACTCCTCAGTAAAAGGCACATGACAGCCCGCCTGGAGTTTGCCAAAAGGCACCTGAAGGACTCTCAGACCATGAGAAACAAAATTCTCTGGTCTGATGAAACAAAGATTGAACTCTTTGACCTGAATGGCAAGCGTCCTGTCTGGAGAAAACCAGGCACCGCTCATCACCTGGCCAATACCATCCCTACTGTGAAGTGTGGTGGTGGCAGCATCATGCTGTGGGGATGTTTTTCAGTGTCAGGAACTGGGAGACTAGTCAGGATCGAGGGAAAGATTAATGCAGCAATGTACAGAGATATCCTTGATGAAAACCTGCTCCAGAGCGCTCTGGATCTCAGACTGGGGTGAAGGTTCATCTTCCAACAGGACAACGACCCTAAGCACACAGCCAAGATAACAAAGGATTGGCTACGGGACAACTCTGTGAATGTCTTTGAGTGGTCCAAACTTGAACCCAATTGAACATCTCTGGAGAGATCTGAAAATAGCTGTGCACCGACACTCCCCATCCAACCTGATGGAGCTTGAGAGGTCCTGCAAAGAAGAATGGGAGAAACTGCCCAAAAATGTGTGCCAAGCTTGTAACATCATACTCAAAAAGACTTGAGGCTGTGATTGGTGCTAAAGGTGCTTCACCAAAGTATTGAGCAAAGGCTGTGAATACTTATGTACATGGGATTATTTTTCCTTTTTAATTTTTTTATAAGTTTGCAAAGATTTCAAACAAACGTCTTTCACATTGTCATTATGGGGTATTGTTTGTAGAATTTTGAGGAAAATAATGAATTTAATCCAATTTGAAATAAGGCTGTAACATAGCAAAATGTGGAAAAAGTGAAGCTCTGTGAATACTCCCAGGTGCACTGTATGTACAGCACCCTCTCGGCCCCTCCCGCCAGCCATTATCTGCTTACGTTGTATAGAGAACCACAGACACCCAGCGATTGTTACTGGGTCTAAAATAAGGTGCATAATATGTATTTGGGGTTTTTTTTGTCTTTTTTTTTTTTTTTTTTTACAATTTAATTCTTTTCAACCACTTCAATACAGGGCACTTACACCCCCCTCCTGCCCAGGCCAATTTTTAGCTTTCAGCTCTGTCGCACTTTGAATGACAATTGCGCGGTCATCCAACACTGTACACAAACTAAATTTTAATCATTTTGTTCCCACAAATAGAGCTTTTGGTGGTATTTGATCACCTCTGCGGTTTTTATTTTTTGGGCAACAAATAATAAAAGACAGAAAATTTAGAAAAAAAAGTTTCTTTGTTTCTGTTATAAAATCTTGTAAATAAGTACTTTTTCTCCTTCACTGACAGGCACTGATGAGGCTGCACTGGCGGGCACTGATAGGCGGCACTGGTATGCAGCACTAATGGGCATTGATAGGCTGCACTGATGGGCACTAAGAGGCTGCACTATTGGGTACTTATGGGTGGCACTGATGGACACTGATAGATGGCACTGCTGTGCATCACTGATGAGGAGGCATCTGGCAGGCATTAGTAGTGAGCACTGACTGACACTAGTCAGGAGAGCCGCCGATCGGCTCTCCTCTACTCGCGTGTCAGACGCGAGTGAGAAAAAGCCGATAAACGGCTCTTCCTGTTTACACTGTGATCAGCCATGATTGGACACGGATGATCACGTGGTAAAGAGCCTCCTTCAGAGGCTCTTTACCGAGATCGGTGTAGTGGTGTGTCAGTGTTACCATAGTAATATTGTACCCAGGGCCGGCCCAAAAAAAAATCACACCCACCAAAATGCCCCCACATCCATTATTTTATATCATGATAACCAAAGTGGACCTATCATGGCTTTGTACATGTATATAGAAGTATAAAGAGGACCTTTCATGGCTCTATACATGTATATGGGAGTATAAAGAGGACCTGTCATGGCTCTATACATGTATATAGGAGTATAAAAGGACCTGTGCGTGGCCGGGGGCCGCAATGTCAGCCAGCCACCCGCATCGCTCCACAGAGAGCTAGAACGGGGATCTGTCAATGTAAACAGACAGATCCCCATTCTAACAGGGGAGGAGAGAGATCTGCTGTTCCTAGTGATTAGGAACGGAGATCTCTCTCCTCCAGTCAATCCCCCCCCCCAGTTAGAAACAACTCCCAGGGAGCACATTTAACCCCTTCCCTGACACAGTAATCAGTGCATTTTTATAGCACAGATTGCTGTATAAATGTCACTGGTCCCAAAAATATGTCAAGAGTCCGATCTGTCTGCCACAATGTAACAGTTTCGGCTAAAAATCGCAGATTACCGCCATTACTAGTAAAAAATAAAAATGATAATAATAAAAATGCTATAAATCTATCCCCTATTTTGTAGACGCTATAACTTTTGCGCAAACTAATCAATATACACTTATTGCGTTTTTTTTTTTTTTTTACCAAACATATGTAGAAGAATACATATTGGCCTAAACTGATGAAGAAATTTTTATTTTTTGGATGTTTATTCTAGCAAAAAGTAAAAAAATATAATTTTTTTTTTTCAAACTTGTCGCTATTTTTGTTTATAGCACAAAAAATAAAAACCGCAGGGGTAATCAAATACCACCAAAAGAAAGCTCTATTTGTGGGAAAGAAAAGACATAAATATTGTTTAGGTACAATGTCACACGACCGCGCAATTGTCAGTTAAATTGACGCAGTGCCATATCGCAAAAAAAAATGATTGAAGTGCAATATTTCTATTACATTGTTATATGATATAACATAGTTCACTATCCTTAATGCACCTTAATGCAGAATCAGTGGGAATCAGTGGGAGCCCTGAGCGTGTCACTTGCCAATGTCACCTGCCACCAGATGCGGATTGTCACTTGCCACAACGTCACCTGCCACACATTGCGGATTGTCACTTGCCACGATGTCACACATTGCGGATTGTCACTTGCCACGATGTCACACATTGCGGATTGTCACTTGCCACGACGCCACCTGCCACACGTTGCGGATTGTCACTTGCCATGCCGTCACCTGCCACACATTGCAGATTGTCACTTGCCCTGTCACCTGCCACATGTAGCGGATTGTCACTTGCCACAATGTCACCTGCCACTCGTTGCAGATTGTCATTGGCCACAACATCACCTGCCACACGTAGCGGATTGCCACTTGCTGTGTCCCAGAGTAAAGGCAGGCAGCAGAGAGATGATGTAATCTCTCTGCTCCCCGCGGCTGCACAGTGAAGGCCGAACTGCAGTGATGCAGGGCGGGCGGTGAGAGATGGTGTCATCTCTCTGCTCCCCCGCCCGCCGGCCCACTGGGGTACCATCAGGTCCCATGGTAGGGCTGGCCGTAAATGTACCACTCTTGGAGTGATCAGGATTTTTTTTTACACATTACTATTGCTTATACCAGTAAATTTCATGGTTATATGCAATAATTTTTACTGAATGAAATTGATTCCTTCAGTGTGTATTGCTATGATTAGCTGTGATTGGCCCTGTCTGTACCATGTGATCGCTGTGACCAATCCCAGCTAGCAACACAATTGTACACAATGGATGGCATGAAAGGAAGCCATCCATTGTTTATAATTGTCATGTGATCTGCTGTAATTGGTCACAGCGATCACATGGTACCGGCAGAAGCCCGGTACAGCGATCTGTCACCTGACAAATCGCGCTGCAGGGTGGCCCATTCCATGAGGACGTCATGTAACATCCACCCAAAACGACGAAGGTCCCGGCCAGCCATCATTTGACTTTTATGTTATGATTTGGAGATTCTGATGGATTAAAAATGCACTAAGCAGGACTTAAGGGCACTGATCAGTGGTGGCTGCTTCAGTGGTGGCTGCTCCACTGGGGCACCGCCCCCCCTAATCCATGTGCCCGGCCCCTAATCTCCATGCAGGGCGCTGGACGCATGGATTATAATGTTTTTTTTTTTTTTTTTTTGAAGGACACGATTAGAGCCTGAGGCTTTTAACTACTTGCAGACCGCCCGCAAACGTCACTTCCGCTCAATGGTCGCAAAGGGGAATTTTTTTTTTAATTGCATTTAAAGCAGAGTTCCACTCAAAAGTGGAAGTTCCGCTCATTTGCCTCCTCCCCTCCTCCGGTGCCACAATTGGCACCTTTCGGGGGGGGGGGGGGAGAGGGGGGGACAGGATGCCTGTCTTTGACAGGCATCCTGTTCCCACCTCCGGGAGTCCGGGCCGTGGCCCGTGACATCACAGCGGGGCGGCCCCCTCCTCCCCCTGTCGCTGGGCCGGTAGGAGAGAGGAGCGGGGTCTCGCGCATGCGCAGTAGGGTTCCCGGCGTGAAGCCGTAAGGCTACACTGCCGTGTTCCCTTACCCGCAATGGCGGTGGCAGCACCCGACAACTGATGGAAACATCAGCTGTGGTGCCGACATCGCTGGACTCCAGGACATGTATGTGTCCGATTATCAAAAGCCGCCAGCAGCTGCAGTATGTGTAGCTGCTGGCTTTTAATTATTAATTTTTTTTTTTTTTTTGGGCAGACCTCCGCTTTAATGCCCCGTACACACAGTCGGATTTTCCGATGGAAAATGTCCGATCGGAGCGTGTTGTCGGAAATTCCGACCGTGTGTGGGCTCCATCGGACATTTTCCATCGGATTTTTCGACACACAAAGTTGGAGAGCAGGAGATAAAATTTTCCGACAACAAAATCCGTTGTCGGAAATTCCGATCGTGTGTACACAAATCCGACGGACAAAGTGCCAGGCATGCTCAGAATAAATAAAGAGATGAAAGCTTTTGGCCACTGCCCCGTTTATAGTCCTGACGTACGTGTTTTACGTCACCGCGTTCAGAACGATCGGATTTTCCGACAACTTTGTGTGACCGTGTGTATGCAAGACAAGTTTGAGCCAACATCCGTCGGAAAAAATCCTAGGATTTTGTTGTCGGAATGTCTGAACAAAGTCCGACCGTGTGTACGCCCTATTAGTGTAAATTATGAGATTTGCTTTTTTTTCTATTACAAGAGATGTTTACATTCCTTGTAATAGAAATAAAAGTGACCCAAAATTATTTTTTTTAAATGGACAGTGTAAAAATAAAAAGTAAAATAAATAAGAAAACATTTCTTTAAAGTGCCCCGTCCTGCCAGGCTTGCACGCAGAAGCGAACGCAAACGTAAGTCGCGCCCGCATATGAAAACGGTGTTCAATCCACACATGTGACAGAACAATAATTCTAGCCCTAGACCTCCTCTGTAACTCAAAACTGGTAACCTGTAGAATTTTTTTAAACGCCGCCTATGGAGATTTTTAAGGATTAAAGTTTGTCGCTATTCCACGAGCGGGCGCAATGTTGAAGCATGACATGTTGGGTATCAATTTACTTGTCGCAACATTATCTTTCACAATATTTAAAAAAAAAAAAATGGACTAACTTTACTGTTTTCTTATTTTTTTTATTAAAAAAAGTGTATTTTTTCCCAAAAAAAAGTGTAAGACCACTGCGCAAATACGGTGTGACATAAAGTATTGCAACGACCGCCATTTTATTCTCTAGGGTGTCTGGTTTGTTTGCCACGCCTGTGTGAATGCAACGCGCCTGTGTCAAGTACTTTGTCTGGTGTGTATCCAAGTGGAAAAAAAACAATGCATATGCATTTTTGCAACAGAGCAATGTGAAAGTAACCGAAGTAGGCCTCATCATCTTCTTTCACTTTTATGCTTTAATGTATATGTTGCAATATGCTTCCATTTTTGATTCATTTCGTGTCATTGTCATGCATTTTGGGTTTCTTGAAATCTGTTACTATTGTGATTCAGAAATTTGGATACATCCGAATTTCGATTTGAACCGCACATGTCTAGAGGGGTGCCAAGGGATGACAAAAGATATGCAGATTAAAGTTCTACTTTAAAGTTGACCTGATGTGCCACCATGCACAGCAACAGTATAATGTTTCCAAAATGTTCCACCTTTTATCATTTAAAAGCCTTGAGCAGCAGTGAAGTAACTTAGCCTGCATCAAAAGGATGTCATCAGTCTGCTGCAGGGAGGAGGCATTTATGCAGTCTCTGCTCCCCCCAGTCATCCTTCAGACTGTACACTTTGTAGCAAGGTGGGAGACTGCAGCAGAGGCTGATCTGCGTAATTTCCAAATCCTTATCCCAGTCTAGGAAGTAGATGGTGACCCTGGATGATGCCTGATTAACTGTCACAGTGGTCACATGATTGGGAGCCGGACCTGCCAGCTCCGAATCATTGCTAGAGACTGGGAGCTGTCTTTGAAACCTTAGCTGCCCATTATTTATAGCCCAAACAATGAAAATAATACCATTCAAATGCCCCCCTAAACCTGTGTCAGTTGGATCAGCATGGGGGTAGACCAGTGCAGGATGGACAAGATTGGCTTGTAGACTTCAGCAAAATGGCATCCTTTTGCGCACAGAGGCTGGCTCCTTGTTGCATGAATATAAATGAGACAGGGAAAAGATGGCTTCAGCTCCTGTTCAACACCAGTAGAAAACTCCGCAGACGCGTTTTGTCCTTTTCAGGGGTTAATCATAAAGGCCTTTTTGCGGCCCGCTATTGCATATATGCAGCATGTGGGCACCCTCTTTGATACCATACAAATGTGTTACGTGGGCGGCAAAGGGTTGAAGGTACCCAATGCAAAAAAAACTCAGAAAAATACATTTTTAATCAAAATTCTTAAAACGGTAAATTTAAAAGAAAATCATTGAGATTTATTCTGGTCCCATGTAACATGTACTACAAAGATAACGGTTGTGTATGTATGGTATTGCGAAGAGTAAAGGAACGCCAGTCTGTAAACATTCTTTCATTATGTATCAAAAATTTGATCAATTTTCATTTTAAATTTGCTGATTTATGAATTAAAACTGACTTGTATAAATGTTTTTGTGTTAGGTACCTTTTAAAGTCTGATTTATTGGCTTCTCTGTGAATACACGTACTGTAGGTGGTACCAGTTCATTAACTAAAATTTTATGTATAAAAAAAAATATATATATATATATAATATATATATATATATATATATATATATATATATATATATATATATATATATAAAAACCGAGGAGCTACATTCAATCTGATTGAGGCAGGGCGTAGTGGTTCTGGGGGGTTGCTCTCTACAACAGCAGAGTGCCCCTTGTGGAGGCAACCCAGAGTTGAGGATCCACAAAAGTCTACTGAGAGCACCAGACCCAGGGTCTAGAAATGCTGAGATTTTTAATATCAATCATAATTTCTAACAGCAAAACATAAAGCCACCAACACATTTTGGTGGCCCAAATTCTCCCCCTTCTTCAGGGCTCAGGTGTGTTATAAGAAGTTAGGAAGGTTCAGAAATGTAATGCTTTTGTTAATTTACCAATTCTGGATAATTTTAACAATCACTCAACAAATAATCCATTCTTGTATTGTGCTATTTCTGAGTCCCACTAACCATTTATAACACATGAACCCTGAAAATCGGAGATTTTTGAGCCACAAACAGCTGTCTGTTTTGTGTTTTCCTTTTATGAATTGAGTGCCCACTTGCAGGTGACGCAGGTTAACCTAGGGCATTGAGTTCAAGTAGCAATTGGTCTTCACCAGAGTCGCCCACAATGGATGATGGCTGGGAACCATAGTGACCTCTGGTTTTGCTAGCTGCAAACTGGCATCAGGTTGTGGGCCCCAGGTTTGCTCCACTAGGGGGTGGCAGGAACAGAGGGGTTATGGTGAGGAGACAATGATCGAGACTGGGAACTTGAGAACGGTCAGTTACAAGCAGAGGGTCTAGTCAAGTGGCTAGCAGAGAGTAGTCGGGTACAAGCAAGGGTCTTGGTAGGTGGCAAGCAGAGGATAGTCATAGTCTGGGTCAGCAACGAGTAGGTATTAGACGGGAAAAATACCCAGGTTTAAGCAGAGGTCGAGGTAGGCAGCAAGTAGAGAGGAATCAGGATGAGCAACGAGTCAGCAGGAGAGGAGAAAGTAGTTGGGTTCAAGTAGGAGTCAAGGTAGGCAGCAAGTAGAGGGTAGTCTGGTAGTCCAGGTCAGCAACAAGTAGGCAGCAAACAAGATAGCAGTCAGTCTTGAGTCCAGGTAGGTGGCAAGCAGAGGGTAGTCAGGCAGTCTGGGTCAAACGAGTGAGCAGGAGACGAGAGTAGTCAGGTTCAAGCAGGGATTGAGATAGGCAGCAAGTAGAGGGTAGTCAGGCAGTTCAGGTCAGCAACAGGTAGGCAGTAGACGGGACAGTAGTCAGGTTTATCTAGGACCTACGCTTTGACACCAGTAGACCCTAGACACCATTGGATACATTGTCAAAGCCCGCTAAAGGGGTTTTTGGGCCTCAAAAACATGTTTGCTGCCTTTTTGCTTTTCTGCTGTTACTTGTGGTAATAATAAGATTTTGGACTCTCAAGACAATCATTTGGCGTTCCTCTTACTGGCTCAGTTACACGTGGACTTCTCATTTTGGTAAACCTGCCCACTTTATGGAAAGCTACCAAAATCAAGCCAGTAGGCTCAACCAACGACTCTCTTCTATAGGTTAAAGATCTGTGTCCAGCACCTGGCTTCCACCTTTCCTTAGGGCTCCTTCACATGGACAGCCATGGGACATAAAAAATAGAAGGTTGAGACATTTTACCCACTCCGCCCCAACAGCCCACCTAAAGAAGGGCATGTAGTCCCTCATGGCTGTACAAATACAGAGGTGGCAATTAGACCACATGTCACATTTGGCCTACAACAGGTGGTGAAGATAAGACAAAGCGCCTGCTCCCCTGCTCTATGTGGCCAAGTCAATCACCTGACCTGAATCCGATTGATTGCATTTCACTTGCTGAAGACAAAACTGAAGGGAAAATGCCCCAAGAACAAGCAGGAACTGAAGACAGTTGCAGCAGAGGCCTGGCAGAGCATCACCAGGGATGAATCCCAGCGTCTGGTGATGTCTATGCGTTCCAGACTTCAGGCTGTAATTGACTGCAAAGGATTTGCAACCAAGTATTAATGCGAAAGTTTGATGGATGATTGTTAATCTGTCCCATTACTTTTGGTCCCTTAAAAAGTGGGAGGCACATATACAAACTGTATTAATTCCTACACCATTCACCTCATTTGGATGTAAATACCCTCATATTAAAGCTGAAAGTCTGCAGTTAAAGCACATCTTTTTTGTTTCATTTCAAATCCATTGTGGTGGTGTATAGAGCCAAAAATATTAGAATTGTGTCGATGTCCCAATATTTATGGACCTGACTGTATATACCCATGAATGCTCAAAGTTAATACAAAGTGCTTCCGTTGTCCTCAAGGGCATACAGTCATCCTGTTTCACTTGCCTTCAAAAGGGTGGGGGGTCATTTTTGGTCTTGGGAGACAGGTGCTGGCTTTTGGCACAAATAACAAAATTAAAAATATACTGTGGCTGATTACTAAGGGTTTGTTCAACCCAGGGATCCTCAAACTACGGCCCTCACAGACATGATGGGAATTTGTAGTTCCTGAACAACTGGAGGGCCATAGTTCGAAGACTCGTGGTTTACACCATATCCATTGGACCCGCTCCGCCCCAACAGCCCACCTAAAGAAGGGCATGTAGTCCCTCATGGCTGTACAAATACAGAGGTGGCAATTAGACCACATATCACATTTGGCCTACAACAGGTGGTGAAGATAAGACAAATCACCTGCTCCCTTAGAGCCCATTCACACAGGGGCAACACGACTTCCAGCGCGACTTTGGGAGGCAACTTGAACACGACTTGAGTATGAATCACAGCACGACTTGGGGCAACTTACAACACAACCTGAAGTCGCCTCCAGGACAGGGAACTTTACAAGTGGCCAATCAGAGCTTATCAGCTGTGTGTGAGAAGGAGGGGGCTGGCTGTTTAGTGGAGGAAATTACTTTCCGTTTCCTTTCTGCTTCCTTTAAAGTTGCCTCAGTATGAACAGTCATCAGACTTGGAGGCAACTTCCATTGAAATCAATGGGTACAAGTTGCCTTCAAGTCGGATTGAAGTAGTACAGGAACCTTTTCTGAAGTTGGAGCGACTGCAGTAGTGTGCATTAAGACGGATCCATTCACTTACATTGATTTTTTCATGTAGCGCGACTTGAGGCGACTAGGGGCGACTTGAAGTCGGATCCAAAGTTGCCCCTGTGTGAATGGGCTCTTACTGTCAAGCACCCTGTGAAATGCAATCCACCACAAGTCCCTTTTCAGGTGGATCTGCAAGAGCTGCCATACCTGAGAATGAGCACTTAAAGGAGACACCCAGTATACACATCCATCCATCTTCTGAGCCCCAGGTGCCCATCATATACTGGCAGCCTGAAGCTCAAACCACTTAGTTGTGCCAACGCACTCCCCATTTCCTTCACTTCATCCATTTCCAGAACTTTTTGTTGTGCTCTTGCTCACCTTTTTGCAATTATGTTTCAGTGGGTGATCTGTACAGAACAAAATGGGTGCAAATGTCCATCATGACATTGACAGTGCAGCCCACAGCAGCTTTAGAAGAGTAATATGTGCATATAGAATAATCCCAGATAATGAAAAACCCATCACGACCCCAGGGGTTGGGCAAAACGCATCAGTGAGGTGGCTTAGGAGGAGCTTGGGGCCGAGGCCATTGTGGCAATGCACCTGCTCTATGTGAGGTGCAGTGCCATTTATTGTAAATGGCACCCCAAACCAATGTATCGAAGAGCACAATGCACTGCAACACACCACAATGCACAAATTGTCTTTAGATACACCTAAGACCGCAGATGGTTTCTGCTATACCCTGAGCAGGTTATTTGATCTGATTAGAGTTCTCTGCAATGAACAGTTCCTTATCTGCATTTCAAGACTCCATTTTTAGGTTTGAACGGAGTGGGAATGTAATATTTTTTCGAGCATGAACTTGAAGTGTTCCTTTAAAAGTAACCCCCCCCCCTATTTCACTGATGATAGAAGTACGGTGCACACCAACAGCTCCTAGTATGTAATAAATGTAGAAGGGCCTCAGCCCCGGCTCCTCCTGATCCCCCCCCCCCCCCCCCCCCTCCTCCCCCTCCCCCTCCATGACTGTAAGCCATGACACCTGGAACTTGTCATTTCAGAAATTTTCTGGAAGGAGAGATGAGCATCACCCAAACAGGTCAACACAAAAAGAAAACAACGCCATTTCAAGGACATGTAATTTTTGTTTTAGTTTTTTTTTTTTTTTTTTTTTAATAGTAAACCTTTTTGTCTGCTTTTTTTATACAACAAATATAGTGAGAGTTTTCAAACAAAACTCATTTTTACGTGTACTTTTTTTTTTTTTTAGTTTAGAATATACAATAATGCATCACCATACAGCACAACAAAAGTAGATTAAATTAACTCAAAAAGGAAAAATAAAAATGAAAAGGCGCCTCAATGGCATTCTGATGTCAGGAAAGTAAAAGGAAAGAAAGGACGAGGAGCAGGGGAATAGTGGGGATAGAGGAAAGGTAAATCTGCTTTGGGAGCCTTGAAATCATCAAAAAAAATAAATTGAAAGTGACCAAGGTCCATGTCCTCAAAATGAACAAGTGTAATGTTCCTTCTACCCTTACTTAATGAACCCAAGAACTTTGACCTATCTTCAGTATATTTCTGGTACATAGTCTTCTCTTACAACCTATTTCATGTTGTTAGATTACGATATGCTGGAGGGGTCTGGTTTATGAAGCATAGAATCAGGAGGCTGTAGTACTGGTTTGTACGGCCATAAAATGTACGTCTTCTGAAATGTTGGGTAAGGTTGGTGTGTGGATATAGTGTTGTCTACTGTAGATTCATAAATTTGTATCCATACATTTCAAAGGACATCTGGCCATCTTCAGTAACATAAGGAACAACCTCATGTATACAGCTAACCGTAGATGCTACTGCTCGATGTCAGGGAGGTGTAGCAGTTGGGCACCTTTCTGATTGCTATTGGTTCGCCCTTGCTGGAGGTTATTCCCTCCTCATTCCTGTTCCTTTCCCTTCCTTGACATAAGCTTGTATGCTTGGTAAGCTAAGAGTACTAGTTTATGGAGTGCTCCACAACTCTAAAGCAGCCATTCTAAAACCAGGGTTCCATGTCACATAAAGTTACTCCAGAGGTTGCTAAGTGTTCCATTGCTTTCTCAAACTCTTTACACTTTCCACCTTCTGGGGCCATTTAGATCTGCCATTCTCAACCAGGGTTCCATGGAACCTGTGGGTTGCTAAGGGTTCTTTTAGCTGTGGCTGATTAACCTTCTATCTGATGGTGCTTGTATATAGTTCCAGGACCAACACAGCTTGCCAAAACAAGCAGCATGACCCAGGTATCTTTGGCTGTTTGTATGGTTGGCATTCTGGCCATCACTGTAAGGGTGGCATTCTTCCTACTGACCACCAATGTGAGGGGCATTTTCCAACATTGATGCTGATATAATGGTTTCAGTAAGGGTTCCTCTCAAGACATGAAAGGGTTTCTTCTGGGGTAAAAAGGTTGAGAAAGGCTGCTCCAAAGATATTTTAGCATTAGTGCGAAGTTGGATCAAGCCACCATCCTACTCTACCCATATGATGTGTAATGTTCACCATCTGGTTGACAGGGGAGAGTAAAAAGAATCCAAAATTGATTTGTCTGGAAAATCTGTACCTCTCAACCTTTTCAACACAGGGGAACCCCTGAAAAAACTTTGTCTCAGGGAACCCCTTCCAAAAAATTGCTATATCTACAACTCATGATACGTTAGTGTGATGGTCAGTGGGGAAGAATGCTCCTTACACTTGTGGTCATTGATTCCCCTTTTGGAAGCAATGGGAACTGATCTGAGAGGCAGATGTTTCTTATTGCTAGGAGGTCATTCAGCCACAGCTCAAGGAACCCAAAGGTTCAAGGGAACCCTGGTTGCGAATGGCTAGGAGGTCATTCAGCCACAACTCAAGGAATCCCTAGCAACCTCTGAAGGACCCCAAGGGTTCCATGGAATCCTGGTTAAGAAACTACAAAATACCTGTTCTCTAATGTATTTTATATCCTATCCTTGACACAGTCCAAAAGCCTTTCAGCAGTCTGAGTAAAATCACTGAAATTATGTATTGCAGTTCTTTTAGGTATCTAGGTGTAGGTCTCATTCTTACGAATGCTCAGTCAACCCAAAAATAACTGAAAAAAAAAAAACTGAAAACCCAAGAGAGCCCTATTTTTTTTTTTTTTTTATACATTTTTCAAAATTAACTATTTAATTTTTTACTTTAAGGGACAAATACGTAGGAAAGGGCAAAGCGTTTTTCTAACTAAACCTGCAAGAGTTACGTCATCTTAAATAATTGACTAATTTTATCTACTCCGGAAAATACACATAATCGTACTTTTAAGTGAAAGTAATATGTCAGGGGGAAAACTGGCAAAGTTTTACTTTATTTTTCTCAAGTCGGCGCAGCACAAAAACATTTTTAAAAAAACACTTTATCAACACATTTAGGCAAAAATTTTCCTAGATCTACCAATTCTGAATCTAGAAGGGTGAGTATACAACTGTACATGTGTTAATTTACCAAAAAAGTGCAAAGCAGGAGCCAGCCAAAATCTAAAGTCACGGCTACCTCCTGGGTCCTACGCCACGTTACTAAATCATACAAAGGAGGCTTAAGTATAGTGCATTATATACATCACTTCAACAAGGGCTACTAGGACGATCCTGAGATATATACACTATTGGCCAGCGCTATTTGGTTCCTACATGTGGAATTTGGTCTACAGTCAGGTCCATAAATATTGGGACATCGACACAATTCTAATATTTTTGGATCTATACACCACCCCAATGGATTTGAAATGAAACTAACAAGATGCGCTTTAACTGCAGACTTTCAGCTTTAATTTGAAGGTATTTACATCCAAATCAGGTGAATGGTGTAGGAATTACAACAGTTTGTATATGTGCCTCACACTTTTTAAGGGACCAAAAGTAATGGGACAATTGGCTTCTCAGCTATTCCATGACCAGGTGTGTGTTATTCCCTCATTATCCCATTTACAATGAACAGATAAAAGGTCCAGAGTTCATTTCAAGTGTGCTATTTGCATTTGGAATCTGTTGCTGTCAACTCTCAATATGAGATCCGAAGAGCTGTCACTGTCAGTGAAGCAAGCCATCATTAGGCTGAAAAAACAAAACAAACCCATAAGAGAGATGGCAAAAACAGGTGTGGCCAAATCAACTGTTTGGAACATCCTTAAAAAGAAAGAATGCACCGGTGAGCTCAGCATCACCAAAAGACCCGGAAGACCACGGAAAACAACTGTGGTGGATGACCGAAGAATTCTTTCCCTGGTGAAGAAAACACCCTTCACAACAGTTGGCCAGATCAAGAACACTCTCCAGGAGGTAGGTGTATGTGTGTCAAAGTCAACAATCAAGAGAAGACTTCACCAGAGTGAATACAGAGGGTTCACCACAAGATATAAACCATTGGTGAGCCTCAAAAACAGGAAGGCCAGATTAGAGTTTGCCAAACAACATCTAAAAAAGCCTTCACAGTTCTGAAACAACATCCTATGAACAGATGAGACCAAGATCAACTTGTACCAGAGTGATGGGAAGAGAAGAGTATGGAGAAGGAAAGGAACTGCTCATGATCCAAAGCATACCACCTCATCAGTGAAGCATGGTGGTGGTAGGGTCATGGCGTGAGCATGTATGGCTGCCAATGAAAGTGGTTCTTTTGTATTTATTGATGTGACTGCTGACAAATGCAGCAGGATGACTTCTGAAGTGTTTCTGGCAATATTATCTGCTCATATTCAGCAAAATGCTTCAGAACTCATTGGACGGCGCTTCACAGTGCAGATGGACAATGACCCAAAGCATACTGTGAAAGCAACCAAAGAGTTTTTTTAAGAGAAAGAAGTGGAATGTTATGCAATGGCCAAGTCAATCACCTGACCTGAATCCGATTGCATTTCACTTGCTGAAGACAAAACTGAAGGGAAAATGCCCCAAGAACAAGCAGGAACTGAAGACAGTTGCAGTAGAGGCCTGGCAGAGCATCACCAGGGATGAAACCCAGCGTCTGGTGATGTCTATGCGTTCCAGACTTCAGGCTGTAATTGACTGCAAAGGATTTGCAACCAAGTATTAAAATGTGAAAGTTTGATGGATGATTGTTAATCTGTCCCATTACTTTTGGTCCCTTAAAAAGTGGAAGGCACATATACAAACTGTATTAATGTAAATACCCTCAAATTAAAGCTGAAAGTCTGCAGTTAAAGCACATCTTTTTCGTTTCATTTCAAATCCATTGTGGTGGTGTATAGAGCCAAAAATATTAGAATTGTGTCGATGTCCCAATATTTATGGACCTGACTGCATATACCCATGAATGCTCAAAGTTAATACAAAGTGCTTCCGTTGTCCTCAAGGGCATACAGTCATCCTGTTTCACTTGCGTTCAAAAGGGTGGGGGGGGTCATTTTTGGTCTTGGGAGACAGGTGCTGGCTTTTGGCACAAAAAACAAAATTAAAAATATACTGTGGCTGATTACTAAGGGTTTGTTCAACCCAGGGATCCTCAAACTACGGCCCTCACAGACATGATGGGAATTTGTAGTTCCTGAACAACTGGAGTGCCATAGTTTGAAGACCCCTGGTTTACACTATTTCTATTGGACTGTGCTAACTCCAATCATCTACAAGCAAAACTTTTTTTCAGTTTTCCTTGCACATGATTGAGTATTCTGTTCAATATAATTTAAACCAAATTCATTAAGGTAAGTGAATGTTCTCTTCAAAGTGAACATTCTCTACTTCTAGTAAATCAGCCACACAGTGTCTCCAAACATCTCTAACTTCTAAGCCAACCCAAATGGTTGACCTGTCCCTAATGCATAATGGTCCCTCTACTCATACCCTAACAACCTACCCATAATAAAATGCCCTTTCGCTTAAAATTACAATATTCCCTAAATCCATAAACTTTAAACCCTACCCCCAAAATGCCAAACTAGACTTATTGGGCACTTAAGTAACTGTCACTAACATACATAAATGGACAACTGTTATAGAATTAGCCATTTTTTTTTTAATGTGAATCTGAACTCTGGTGTATGTAAAACCCTGTATACCCATGTACTTAGCTGGCATACAGTGAGATGCATTCAACCATGCCACGTGAATTGCATTTTGTCGGACCAAGTGCACATCAGCACAAGGGACTTAAAGTGGAAGTAAACCCTCCTATCATTTTCAGCCAAGGAAGCTGCCATCTTGGCCTCTGTTTAGTCTTCAACCGCCATGATGCCGCACATGTGATCAGTTATGGCACCAGCCATTGGATGGTTTGACAGTTTGATTGAGAGCACAACCAATGTGACGGTTACATTCCTGGAACGTAACTTTTTTTTTTTATAAAACCATTAAATCTATGTGTTTACTTCTGGTTTAAGGCCAAACACTTAACGTTTTTTTGTTTTGGATGGAGAAGGGAGGGGGATTGAACCTCTGTTGTATTTTATTCACAGGCTCAGTTCTCTTTGGGGAGATTTCTCCTAACGTCCTGTTAAGACAGGTAGGGAGTGGAGAATTTTCATGGCAGTTTTGCATTACATTTTGTCGGACCAAGTGCACATTGGCACATGGCACTTAAGGCTAAACTCTTAGGCTCGGTTCACACCTAAGACAGATCTGTCTCACAGTAGGGGTCCGGTGCGTGCTGGTTCACCATTCCAGGTCTGATTTTCAGCCCCAATTTTGGGCTGAATTCGACTTGAAACGAACCAAAAGACGCACAGCATTTTTCTGCAAAATGCACCGGACCTGCTGCGGCGATATGTGAACCGGTTCCATAGAGAGCCGGTCAAAATCTACTGCTGTTGCGAATTGGATGCAGGGATCCCGCATTCAGTTCACAATGGTGTGAACCCAGCCTTAATGTTCATTTTGTGTTGGAGAAGGGAGGGGGATTGAGCCACTGTTAGGTTTTATTCACAGGCTCTGTTCTCACTGGGGAGATTTCTCCTAACTTCCTGTTGAGGCAGGTAGGGAGTGGAAATTTTTTTTCGTGGCAGTTTTGCATTACATTTTGATGGACCAAGTGCACATCAGCACATGGGACTTATTGTTTGCAATGCCTAATAATAATCAAATGCGTTTTGGGGGGTTGTGGAGTACTCCTATCATCAGGGCTTTAAGTAGTCAATAAGGATGACATTTGGAATAAAGAATGGTGGGAGTGTGCAGAACAAGCTACAATAACTGGTTTAGCATTTTTTGAGTTTTTAGCTGTTAAGAGTACATAAATTGACAGCGCTACCACCCTACACTCCTATTTTAAATGAGGTTAAATACCTTGTCGGTATCCTGCGCAGAGCCTCTGCAAGCCACAGGTACACAACAGTCAAAAGAGTTGGCAACTCGCAGATTAGAATCCAATCTTTTTTTATTAAAAACGATGTTGGAGTAAAAAAAAGCAGGAACACATAAGGCCTGCATTGGCTGAAACGGGTCAACTGTTTTGTTCCTGTTTTTTTTTACCCCAACATAATTTTTTCAATAATTGGATTCTAACCTGTCGAGCTGCCGACTCTTTTGACTGTTATTAGAGTCTTTTCATAGGGATATTGAAAAATGCATTCAACTCATTTTCCTGGTGCCAACATGACAGCATACATATAGTTTAGTTTGTTGTCGTGGTCTGGCGCCAGGAAAGGAAAATTACGTTAAGTATTTGATACAATTTTCCTTCTTCCTGGCACCAATATGGCAGCATATTGATCCACATGTTGGCTGCCATAGATTGGCACCAGTAAAAGAAAAATTGCAGTAAGTTTTTCATACAATTTCCCTTCTTCCTGGCACCAAGGCAGCATATTGATCCACATGTATGCTGCCATGGATCGGCACCAGGAAAGGAAAATTACAGTAAGTATTTGATACAATTTTCCTTCTTCCTGGCACCAACATGTATGCTGCCATGGATCGGCACCAGGAAGGGAAAATTATGGTAAGTATTTCATACAATTTTCCTTCTTCCTGGCACCAAGGCAGCATATTGATTCACATGTTAGCTGCCATGGATCGGCACCTGGAAAGGAAAATTACAGTAAATATTTGATATAATTTTTTGGGGTCATAGAACTGCCTGTATCTTCCTGCCTCAATGAAAGCCGCTCCCCTTACTGTCCCAATGACAGTAGAACAATTAGTATTGGGAGCGGCTTTCATTGAGGCAGGAAGATGCAGGCAGTTCTAAAACCCCCCAAAAATTGTATGAAATACTTACTGTAATTTTCCTTTCCTGGTGCCGATCCATGGCAGCATACATGTGCATCAATATGCTGCCTTGGTGCCAGGAAGAAGGAAAATTGTATCAAATACTTACCATAATTTTCCCTTCCTGGTGCCGTTGCATGGCAGCATACATGTTGGTGCCAGGAAGAAGGAAAATTGCATCAAATACTTTTCCTTTCCTGGTGCCGATCCATGGCAGCATACATGTGGATCAGTATGCTGCCATGTTGGTGCCAAGAAGAAGGATAATTGTATCAAATACTTACTGTCCCAATGACAGTAGAACAAGTAGTAAGTATTTGATAACATTTTCCTTCTTCTTGTCACCAACATGGCAGCATACTGATCCACATGTATGGTGCCATGGATCGGCACCAGGAAAGGTAAAATTTTGTTTAGGTATTTCATACAATTTTCCTTCTTCCTGGCACCAATATGGCAACATATTAATCCACGTTAGCGGCCATGGATTGGCACCAGTAAAAGGAAAATTACAGTAAGTTTTTGATACAATTTCCCTTCTTCCTGGCACCAAGGCAGCATATTGATCCACATGTATGCTGCCATTGATTGGCACCAGGAAAGGAAAATCCATGCCGATCCATGGCAGCATACATGTGGATCAGTATGCTGCCATGTTGGTGCCAAGAAGAAGGATAATTGTATCAAATACTTACTGTCCCAATGACAGTAGAACAAGTAGTATGTATTTGATACAATTTTCCTTCTTCTTTGCACTAACATGGCAGCATACTGATCCACGTTAGCTGCCATAGATTGGCACCAGGAAAGGAAAATTACAGTAAATATTTGATACAATTTAGTGGGGTTTTTTTGGGTCCTATAATTACCTGCATCTTCCTGCCCCAATGAAAGCCACTCATCTTAATACTTGTTCTACTGTTATTGGAACAGGAAGCGAGATGATATCTCCCCAACGGGTCACAGCCATAAAAAAAAAAAAAAAAAAAAAACTTAGACTGCAATATTAACTTTTCGATGTCTAGCCAAAGCTAAAAGAAAAAGGTGAGTAAGGCTCTAGATATCCAAACCCTTTTTCAGGAAAGGAGTATCAAGTAGTTCTTGGGATGCTTTGTGCATACCCTTAAAAAAAAAGTTGGAACTCCCAGTTTATAAAAGTTTTATTCTGGATTATTCACATTTCTAGCATTGTAGATCAACCCAAGACCTCAAAAAACCCTAAGTAGCTTAACCCACAAAGCTTGAGAAATGTGTTTATTAAAAAAGAGTAATGTTATCTTAACTCCTACCAAAGCCCAAAGGATCAAATGCTAAAAAAAAAAAAAAAAAATCAATTTTGTCCTTCTAAGAGATTAAATATCCATTTGCAGTGGGTAGAAACAGGCGATCTCACATCTACAGGCATTGGCCTAAAAATGTCACAAATTTATGGGCGGCCATTTTGCCACCACATCATTCATCTTACAAAAGCTCTTCTGAACACATCAACCAACCCCAGTAATAAAAAAGAGTAACTATACACTACGCTAGATATCAAAATATGGGCACTCAATATAAATCTAACGGCACATGTAAATATTCTATTTATTCGTTTGCAATGCTCCATCACTATCGGACCTTCATTTATGCACAAATGGGTCGTGTTGCCTAATATTAACGAGTTGGTTTGTTGGTGGAAAATCACACTGCTTTTACAATCTATTGCTTATTTTATTAAACATTAATTACAAGTATAGAACGAATTCCTTCAGCGACTACAAATCTACTAAACTTCAAGGAAATTTTTAAGGGGGTAAAAAAAATGGTAAAAGGAAGGGGATGGGGGAGGAAAGGGTATAATAAAGAGGGAGGGGGGAAAAAAAATTAACGTTAAGAAGCTGTACAGTTACCATCATGATCAAAGTCAGTATTATTACAATATACTCTGACAAAAATATATTTTCATTTCATATCAATACAACAAAAAACATCTCCCTGTACTATAACCATTTGCTAACATGTCTGTACTTGATACTATATACACGTAGGTCCTGCATGTAGGCGAGGTGACATGATGGTGACAGATGACATAAAGGGCGTGGTTGACCGTAGGATGTGAAAACAGGCCTCTGTCAAATAAGACCGAGGTTTCCAGGTGGACATGTGCACATATGTGTTGATCATCTGGCTGTCTGAAGTGTTCTTGCAAGAATGAACTTCCCGTTCTGTCATTGTCAGCCATTTCTTGAGGCCACGAGAATCAGCCGATAGGCTGAACCTCGACTCAATTAAAAAAAAAAATGGCTTCCACCATTTCCTGTTTAAGCTGTATGGTCAAGACAAAAAACATCTAAGAGGAAAATCAATGCCCATACATACGTGATTATTTAAGCCAGGTATGGTAGCATGCAATGTAAATACAATGCATGGAATTAAGGGAACCATCTTCATTCTGACCCGTAACCAGCCCTGTTTTTTATGGTTCTTAAAAAAACCACAATTTCCCCTGACCATTGGTCCTTAAAAAAGTTGACCTTCCATTCAACCACAGTCGTTGCAAACCCGTTTTGACCGCATGGTGGCAATAATACCTTTTGGGATGTCATGATGTTAAAATGCCAGTGAAGTTTGATATGTCGTAGGTGATGGAGCCACATGTGGGGCAGTGGTTGAGATGGTGGCCTTCCTTTTGGGATTCCTTAGCAGAAAAAGATGGCAGATGTTGGTACTGGCCAACTGCTCGAAAAGCTTCCATGTTTGTTTTCAGGTAACCTTTTGGGAATTGGTTAGCAAAAAAAAAAAAAATCCTTGAGCAGTTAGAAAAAGCCTTTGTGTTTGCGATCACCAGTTGCGTTACCTTAAAATAGTTCAGAACTTTGGGGTTTATTTGCACAGAGTTCTTCATTCTCCTCCAATTATATTCATTAAATGTGTCCCTGTGATGGTTCACCATCTCATGGTTAATTGTTTTCACAACTGCTAGTTTTTGTTTTGCATGTGTCTACTTTTGGCTCCTTGTTGAGGGTGTTTTTGTGCCATGATGTGGAAAAGTTCTCCAGATGTATGTTCCTGTGATTAAGGCATATTGTAATACAACATGAGTATTTACATAAAGAGTATGTGTAGCCTAATAGATAGATTAGGATAGAGGTCTCCAAACTGCAGCCCAGATGCCAGATTGGGGCCCTTTGGACACTATTGCATCCACTGATACCAACAATGGGGTAGAATTCCTCCCAATGTCACAGCACATTTCCTCCCACTGACACCATAGATGGAGCGTTGTTTTTTTTTTTTTTTTTTTTTCCCCACCATTGGGACCTTTTCTGCTCCAAATGGCCACAGTCTGGCCCCTCTAAAGGACAGTAAACTGGCCCTTTGTTTACAAAGTTTAGGGACCCTTGGACTAGGGAAATGGTTTTTGCAATCTGTGTTCTAATGGGAAGCTTCCTCTCCTGGAGCTTCAACAAGGAGAGCGAAATTTCACAAGGGTAAAGGAATTTCCCTCTTAGACAGCTGTCACCATAACAGGTGTTGATATTGGGAGCTTTACACTCCCCTCTTGTGACAAAAATTTGTGATTCTTCTGTCCCGGTGACAATGGTGACCAGCACAGATGAGTGAATCCTCCCAGCGGGGACACTGAGGGCAATGAAAACTTAACAGGGGTTCCTTACTCTATCCAAAATTTTTTTTTTTTGTTTTTAAGTTTGGGCTATACATAACACTAAAACTTACAAAGATTACAAAGTTCTAATGCAGCTTGGACAAACTTTAGGGTGACCATCTTCTACCATTGTTAGAAGTGAAGGGTTGATGTATAAAATGTTTAGAAGCAAGTAAGACTTTTAAAAGGTATCTTTAAGCTCCAGTACCAATTGGCACTTTTTGCAGTAGATGTAGAGCTAACCAAGAAAGAACTTTGAGGGGCATCATAAAAAAATTGTGATGTAATCTTTTTCTTTCTCCAAGCTAAAATCCATATTGTTAAATTTACAAGACCTAATGTTATCACATTTCCCACCATAAATAATTGAGGATTATATTAGAGTTTTGCACTACATAATTTAAGTGAAATTAGTGGCTACTTAGGCCGGCCATTGACGGTTCGAATTTCAGGCAGTTCAGCAGGAACCGGCCCAGATTCAAACCATCTATGGGCAGGCTGGTTGTACCCAAGTTGACCGATTATCGCCAGTGGATGGTATAGCCCGCTAGCAATAATCACTGTCTTCCCCAGCCAGGAGAATACAGTGGCTCAGTGGGAGGGATTCCCCTTTCAACACTGTCTTGATGGGGAAATCAAACTAATTTGTTTCCTGCAACTCGTGGTTGCAGGAAATACATTTTCTCTGTGTATGGCCTGCCTTAGACTGTATCCAGGGCAAGGGATGTCCTGATGGCCCCTGGGAACGTCCTGGTCAGTCCTCAATACTTTCATAAAATTAAGTGTGTGTTTTTGACTTCCAGGAGATATAGTTGACCTACACAACATCATGAAGTTGGTCTAGGAGTAGAAAAACAAAAACAAAGGGCGCACCAGCCTCCTCACAAGATATTAAGCTCATCAATATCCATAGTGACCCACACACTGGTCCATTTTGCAAGAATCCCAGCGTATGGAAGATCATTTCCAATGGCTGACATGTTTCGTGGGTAGTTACTCTCTTCATCAGAGCCAAATCCTTTGAAAAAGAGGGTACCTGCCCTCAAAACACACAAGCCATTGGAAGGGTCTTCCCTATGCTGGGACTGTTGCAATGGACCAGTGTCTGCGGGAAACTGGATATTGATGAGCTTGATATCTTGTGCTATTTGTGTTTTATTTCTAAATTTTTTATAAGAATGGCTACTAATAAGGTACCACATGCAGGGCTTTTTTTCTCAAACAATAGGTGCTGGAACTTAACCACGGCCTTACACACCCTCCAAATCACATCAAATAGTGGGTCAGTCAAATGGTGTTCAGTCAAATTTCACAAAAACAGTAGGAGGGTCTTAAAGGGGCATTCAATACCAGGATTGCATTACATACAGAGTGCAGAGCTGTTACTTGCAAACACAGAAACCAGACTTCTGTGTTTACAAGTGATTGTGGTGAGCAGGCACCAAAGGGTCTGAGCCAGAGGTGGTGGAACTGAGTTCCACCAAGTTCCCCCTGAAAAAAAGCCCTGACCACATCCATAAATATTGCAACTTCAAAACCCATTTGTGTGGGACTTTACTGGTATAAAAGAGGACAAACACATATGAATAAAAACTTTTACTACAATTAATAAAAAGATTTTTAAGGTAACGCGCAAGGCTGGTGCGCCCTTTTTTTTGTTTTTCCAGTGTTCTTTTTGGGCTTCCCCAGTTCTCAGGAGTTCGCAAAGTCTTGCCTAACTTCAAGCAGTCGAAGACCTAAGGTCCTTCATTGCCGGAACATCCACCTCAAGCACAGGAGGTTGTTGGTCTAGGACTATGAGGGTAATGTAGGGTACCAGTTCTTGCCTAGCTTTAAGCTGACGAAGACCTCTTCCATTGCCGGAACATACACCTCAAGCGAAAGGAGTTATTCGTTCTGCTTGTTGGTCTAGGACTAGGAGTGTAAAGAAGGGTACTAGCCCCTATGTTACCCTCAAACTTGCCACCATTGGGTATCAGTGTAATGGATTCCAAATATAAATTTTTGCAGTTTGTTTTAAGTGGATATAGTGAACTAAGGGTAACCTGGTGATGATTAGACCAGTCGAACCATTTAAAAAAAAGCAAGGGAAGTCATGTGAGAAGATGGTACTGGACAACAATTGTTTTACTAACTATTCAGATCTTTCTTCATAGTATTAGGCATACTAGTGTCTTGTGAGATTAGATCATTCTGCTTCCCCTAATAGCTTGAAGAGAAAATCACTTCTAGTTTAACTGATGAGTCCATTAAATGTAGTTGGGATACTGTTTTTAAGAAGATGCCGGTTGAGTTTCTAAGAAGTTTTATCATTTAAATTAATAGTAACAATCGACGTGCACAACATTTTTCTTCATGGCAACATCTAACCTACCTCCCCTACATTTTAAAAGTCTAAAGCTAGTAGGAACCACTGGTCAATCCATCCAAAGTAGAGGGAACCCTACCAAAGTTCATTTCTATGGGGGTTCTGAAAATAGAGATGGTCCTTCGAGAAGAACTCCTTGGAGGTGTGTCTAAGTAAATAATTTAAAATTAAATTAATTTTAATTACCTTCACTTGTTACCAACTTCAGGCTTTGGGTGCGTATCCTTTAAATTAGGGAATTCTAGGTAAATATGAACTCTTTCATAAATAATAACTGTAATATTTTTGGCCTGTCCCCTAAAATGTTTTTGTGAGTACTTTAGCCTTTTAGTATTTGCTTTGAATATATATGATTTTGTTTTATTTTTTTTTTTAATCCCAAAAAATATACACATTGCAATTGGATGATTATAGTTTTGGCCAGAAATTTTTTTGTTTTAAAAAAAAAAAAAAAAGTCTTTTGGCTCAGAGTACATTTCCAAACCAACCGTTTTGGGTGTAGAAGGGGGATGTTGACCAGTCATGTTGGATTCTCCTGGCTAATGTTCTACACTGCACACTACAAAAAAAAAAATAACCATCTCATGGGAACATAGAATATCATTTGGAATAAAAGGCCAGTATTACTGGCCTTACAGATATATTGCCAAGTTGTAATGTACTTTAAAAATTACCAGGGACAAAAGGAAACAATGAATATTACCCCCTAAAGCAGAATATTTGTGTTTTACTGTTCCAATTTTTTGTAACTTCTAAAATATATTTTTTATATATATTTTTTTTATTTATGACAGTGAAATGAATGACCGAATGATGGAAGTGCATATGGTAGGTTTATCCATTTTCTGGCAAGAAGATGCAACACCGAGCTCCCTTCCCATCCTTTGCCCCCCGCCCCCCATGCATGCGTTCTTGATATGAAAGACCCAATGGTCAGGATACTGAAGGGAAAGCACAGACAAGAGACTTTGGTAAGTAACCACACTTTTAAAAAGCAATATATCATTTTTAAACATATCAGTGCATACTTCTTATATGAAAATATACACAATTGTATTTCATTGTCCAAAAAAATAAACAAATGAAAAAAAAACAAAAAAAAAAAAAAAACATTAAAAACAAAAAAAAAAAGAAAAGCGAACCAGCCAAACACAATATATTAGCTATTTTTGTTTAAATTTTAAACGCTACACTTTTGTTGAGGTTACATCTTTTTTGACATTTTTTTTGTAAATTTTTTTGGTGTTTTATGTAAATATTACTTCATGCATTTTACACCTTTTTTTAGCCTTTTGAGAATAAATATGCTCCTTTTTTTATTTTCTTCACTCTTCTAAAAACTGCAGCATTTAACTTGTAATTGTTTTTGTGTCGTGCAAGTTTCTGCCACACCCCTTAATAAAATGAGGGAAAAAATAAAACAAAAATAGAAACGAAAATGAAACTGAACAATAATAACTACTCTACAGAACGCAAAAATTTTACGAATATAAAAAAAATATTCACAATGTAACTGTCAACAGCACAAATGAGCACAAGAAATAATATTAAAAATCAGAAACAAATATTTATACAGATAAAAACAGGGTGCAGGGAGTATAATATATATATATATATATATATATATATATATATATATATAATTTTTTTTTTTAAGATTGTCATTTTTTTTTTCCTTGTCTTGAAAATTACCGTGTTTTCATTTACATGTGTGAAAAAAAAAAACTAAAAACATACGGTTCTCTAAGAACCTAATGAAGTAGCCAAGGGCCCATTGGATTATCCTAATGTCCATTTACACCATACCAGCCAGTCTTGCCAATACAATTATTCCATTTTTTTTTTTTTTACCACTTAACTGTTGTAAAATATATAAATTACTTTTGCTGCTACTTTTACAATAACCATTTTCTTTAAAACAGATTTTTTTTGGGAAAAAAAAATAAATGTCAGTAAACTTATTTTTAGGTTTCGGAAGGAGAGACAAATCTTTATATGCACATTTTGTAAAAAAAATAAATAAAATACTTTTTTTTTTTTAAACCTTAATTTTGTTGTTTATAAACTGGATATGAAGATTAAAAATTTAAAAAAATTAGAGTTAAAAAAAAAAAATGGTCTCTAGCAGAGCTGGCTACAAAAAGCTCTGCTTATGGGTCTCTTAACCCCAGATGCTTTTCAGTGCATTAAAATGCACAAATATAATCCATCGTCCTCAACGGTTTGTTGCCATGCACTGGATACATTTTTTTTTTAATGAAAAGCTAAAAAAAAGAAAAGAAAAAAAAAAAAGGAAAATTGGCTATATTAAACCTAAGCTGCTGTTCTTTTTTTGCAGGTGCAAAATACCTTCAATTGCTCTTACTGTGTGGTGCACGTAGCTGGGTTGTATACAAAACTCTACTGCTGCCACTATTTTGACTTTTACATTTTTTTTTTCCCTACAAAAAGTGTCACAGGCCATTTTACCATTCTCCTGGTTTTATGATTTTTTTTTTTGTAACATGTTGAACATTTTAAAATATTACTTTTTTTTTTTTTTTTTTTCCCTACAAAGTGTCACAAGCCACTTTACCATTCTCCCGGTTTTATGAATTTTTGAACATTTAAAAATATTATTACGGTTAGGGGTAGCCCGGTTTGACAAATACCATCCCATTCAAACCTACGTTCAAAAATGTTGTCTTGATTTTACTGGATTTTCATATTAAAAGTAGCAGCAAAAAATAGTTTAACCCCCCTGTTTGCAACCGTTATCACTGTTGGCGTGCGGTCACGACAATCACTGGGCTGCTATGGTTGCACATGGACCCCCAGTAAGCGTAATATATCCTTTAATTCCAAGCCTTCCTTTCCAGAATAGAAGAAGCTTAAAATATAAAAGATTGAAAAATGTATGATTTCACTTACGAAATTAAAATGGTGGGGGGCACAAGCTTAGGCTTCCTTTTTTTTCCCCACTTGTAAATGGACGCTTTGAGATCCCTATGTAGGTCCTACAGCGCATCAAGCTGTGCGTTCTGGGGCATCAGCTAACCCCTCCTTCGAGGCTCCTTTTCGCTAAGTGAAATCATAGACTGAGCTCGTTCCACCAAAATAAGAATACCGCATTTAAAAGAATAAATATATATGTATATATTATATATATTTGTTTTTTTTTCTTTTTGTTTTTTTTCTTTTTGTTTTTTATGGTGGCAATGTCTGCATTTTAGAGAGCTCCATGGCTTGCGGTGTTGGCGGGGGGAGGGGGGCTTACAGTGCAGGCATACTTCTTTGTATCTGATATGTTTGGTGGTTTGTAGGCTGAGTTGGTATCTGGACGGTTCCTTCTGCCTGACCCTCGCTGATGCAGACCAGGGGTTATACCCATGTAGGAAACGCAAGCTTCAGGTTCGGGACTGGGGGGGGGGGGACGGGGACGGGGACTACTTGCAAGAGGGAGCAGAGGAATCGAGGATTTCCAAGGGTAAGTCTCTTGAATTTGAAAACCTAGCTACGTTGAGGCTCCAAAACCAGTTTTCAGATTGTCAATGAGGGCCTCATCTACGTGGCAGTTAACCATTTTTATAGATACAGCATTGCCGTCTTCTGCAGCTTGTCCACCTCGGAACTTAAAGCTGCCCCAGCATTGAGTGGCCCCGTAGCAGATCAGGGCGGGGGGGGTTGCCATGTAATGTCAGTGTGGTGCAAAGGAAGGAGATGGAGGTGTTTTTTTTAGCAGCTGTGCGGTTAATGAGACGTGAAGGATAAGCGTTGGAGGGGGGGGGGGGGATTTTTTTTTTTTTCGGTGCTGTACTCGGCAAAGTTTTCACAATGCAGCCATGGAGTCTGGTGCCACCTGCAGACATTGCCCAAAGCGTTGGACTAGGAAGAATGCCTACCAAATACTAAAGCTATATCTCAGGCAGTTAATGATAGGTAACCCACCCTACAGCATTAGACCTCACTGGTGACTTAACCCGCCCCCACCCAATCCGTCCCACCCTCCAGAGCAGCACCTCATCCTTCGACTCGCGTTTTCGGCGAGCAAAAGAACGAAGCTTCGGGGTGCTGCCGAGGAGCCAGTTATGTTACCCATGCGTCAAGCCGCATGCGCTTTACAGACGGGCTATCGCCCTCTGCTTCGGCCGAGGGTCTAAGGAGCCCGAGAGATGAGGTGTAGTCGGGCCTCCCATCTTCTCGGTCGTTGCCTTCAAAGGAGCTGGCGTTGCTGCTGAGGCTGTCGACGGGAGAGCGGCCGGTAGCATCGTGCCGGCTCTGGTGGGAGAAGGACGTCAAAGGGGTGCCCGTGTTCCGTTCCCGGTTAGGCGACGGCGGCTCCTTCTTGATGTGGATGTTGGGGTTGGTGTTGACCGTCAGTGTGGCAGTGTGCGATAGCTGACCTCCGGACCTGCCGGGAGAAAGGTTGAAGGAAAGAGACAGACGTAAAAAAAAGGTGGTGGAAATAAAAGGAAGACAGAAACAAAATTACGTGCTCGTCTTAACGCTAAGCATTGCTGTTCTCTCTAACTATAAACAGGTCACACTCCTTTGCTTTGTCAGAACCACCTGCTGGGAGCTACCTTCCACACACATCCCCGTCCGCCTGCGGCGACTCCAACCATCTCCGAGTGACCGAGTGACTTTAATGCTGTCGGTTGCCAGGCAACTTCCAGAAATGGTCCAAAGTGGCTATGTTACTGCGGCACCTTAATTACGGCTGTGCGATCCCGACCGAGCTAAATATGTGTTTGCGGGCCGGCGTGCACAATGGCTGTTACGTAATTGTTCACCAACGTCCTGC
>NC_133336.1:196553065-196663065 GCF_042186555.1 Aquarana catesbeiana
GGCAAACCTTGGCACCCCAGATGTTTTGGAACTACATTTCCCATGGTACTCAACTACACTACACTACAGAGTGCATGGGTAATGTAGTTTCAAAACATCTGGGGTGCCAAGGTTCACCATCACTGCTCTATAGTATCCTCCTTTTTTTTTTCTCCCCTAGCAGCTTCATTAAAAGGAGTAGTAGGGCCAAAGCTCTTTTGGTCCTACTTCTCCTTTGGGTCAAAGGAGGGCACTTCGTTCTGCACACCTGTGACCCATTTTCAGCCGACAGTGGGCTAAAGCCGGCTGACGTCAGAGGTGGTCCAAGCTCTGGAAAGATCCCGACTTTTATGTCGGGATCCGCCCATATGCCTGGACCGGCAGCACAGCCCAGCACTCAGTAAGTGCTGGAGGGGCAGTCATTGGCTCACTGAAGACCGATCAGCAGTCTTTGATCGCTCAGTTCTCAGTCTTAAATGTGGCGGGGAGACAGATGGCAGCATCCACCTAAATAGGTATAATTAAAATATATATATATTATATATAATATACTGTATGTGTGTATATATATATATATATATATATATATAAAATTATACTTATTTAGGTGGATGGTGCCATTAAATTGTTTATAGACAGAACAACACGGCAAGTAGGTATTTAAAATTCTTGTTTTTTTTTTTTCTTGTGCTATTACCTGCAATTCTTTCAAATTTGTGGATTTAAAGCACAGGCACCCCCAGCAGTGTCTATGTTATATGGTGTGGGAACTTGACAACTGGAAGATTTACTAAACCCCCCCCCCTTCATGGCCAGGCCATTTTTTGCAATACGGCACTGCATTAATTTAACTGACAATTTGCGCTGTCATGCAACACTGTACCCTAACGAAATTTATATCACTTTTTTCCCCACAAATAGAGCTTTCATTTGGTGGTATTTGATCACCTTTGGGTTTTTCATTTTTTGCACTAGTAACAAAAAAAAGACCGACAATTTTGAAAAAAAAAAAAAAATAATTTTTTATTTACTTTCTGCTATAAAAAAAATGTAAAAATTCAATTTACAGAATTTAAACACAGGCCATCTTAATTGATGGACATCAGCTCCGTTGTCATATGCTGATGTAAGGTCTTTTCAAACTTGAAGGTTTTTTAATGCCATTTGATGATGTTTTTTCACTGTTGGTATACATGTATAATGATATTACATGAAAAAATACATATATTATAAAACACATATCATTATACATGTATAATGATATGTGTATAACCTTCGGTCCTCTCCTGGACTGAAATGGCCTACTCTGATTTTCTCTGCACACTGTGAGCTTCTCACAACATGCATCAGAAGTTGCAGCAAGGCAGATATCACCGTGGCTTTACATATAGGTGCATAGTATTGTTTTGCTACCCTTTTAGAGTTGTCTGCACACTGATCTAAGATGCCTACTTGTAGGGCGGACAATAGGTGACACGGGATGGGCGCACGTTACAATGCACTTTTTTTTTTTCTCTAGTTAGACCTGTCTAACCTGATCTTGTTCGCCTCACTCCCTCTTCTGGCACAGATGAATGTACACACGTGCATCAACCTTAAAGGGTGTGAATTTATTACACAGTATATTACCAAAAGTATTGGGACGCCTACCTTTGCACGCACATGAACTTTAATGGTGTTTTAGTCCGTAGGGTTCAATATTGAGTTGGCCATTTCTTGTTAAAAAAAAAAATATTGAGTTGGCCCACCCTTTGCAGCTATAACAGCTTCAAGTCTTCTGGGAAGGCTGTCCACAAGGTTTAGGAGTGTGTCTATGATTTGGACCAGTGCACAAAGCAAGGTCCATAAAGACATCGATGAGTGAGTTTGGGGTGGATAAAATTGACTGGCCTGCAAAGAGTCCTGCCCTTAATTTGATAGAACACCTTTGGGATGAGAAGGTCTGGCTCGCAGTCTCCACTCTAATTCATCCCAAAGATGTTCTATCAAGTTGAGGTCTCTTTGCAGGCCAGTCAAGTTCCTCCACCCCAAACTCACTCATCCATGTCTTTATGGACCTTGCTTTGTGCACTGGTCCAAATCATAGACACACTCCTAAACCTTTGGGATGGAGGAACTTGACTGGCCTGCAAGGAGACCTCAACTTGATAGAACATCTTTGGGATGAATTAGAGTGGAGACTGCGAGCCAGGCCTTCTCATCCCAAAGGTGTTCTATCAAATTAAGGGTAGGACTCTCTGAGTTTGGGGTGGATAAACTTGACTGGCCTGCAAAGAGTCCTGCCCTTAATTTGATAGAACACCTTTGGGATGAGAAGGTCTGGCTCGCAGTCTCCACTCTAATTCATCCCAAAGATGTTCTATCAAGTTGAGGTCTCTTTGCAGGCCAGTCAAGTTCCTCCATCCCAAAGGTTTAGGAGTGTGTCTATGATTTGGACCAGTGCACAAAGCAAGGTCCATAAAGACATGGATGAGTGAGTTTGGGGTGGATAAACTTGACTGGCTTGCACTCATCCATGTCTTTATGGACCTTGCGTTGTGCACTGGTCCAAATCATAGACACACTCCTAAACCTTTGGGATGGAGGAACTTGAATGGCCTGCAAAGAGACCTCAACTTGATAGAACATCTTTGGGATGAATTAGAGTGGAGACTGCGAGCCAGACCTTCTCATCCCAAAGGTGTTCTATCAAATTAAGGGCAGGACTCTTTGCAGGCCAGTCAAGTTTATCCACCCCAAACTCACTCATCCATGTCTTTATGGACCTTGCTTTGTGCATTGCTCTAAATCATAGACACACTCCTAAACTTTGTGGACAGCCTTCCCAGAACAGTTGAAGCTGTTATAGCTGCAAAGGGTGGGCCAACTCAATATTGAACCCTACAGACTAAGACTAGGATGCCATTAAAGTTCATGTGTGTGTGTAAAGGCAGGCCAGTCAAGTTCCTCCACCCCAAACTCGCTCATCCATGTCTTTATGGGCCCTACTTTGTGCACTGGTCCAAATCATTTGGTGGAGGGGGGATTATGGTGTGGGGTTGTTTTTCAGGGGTTGGGGTTGGCCCCTTAGTTCCAGTGAAGGGAACTCTTAAGGCGTCCGCATACCAAGACATTTTGGACAATTTCATGCTCCCAACTTTGTGAGAACAGTTTGGGGATGGCCCCTTCCTGTTCCAACATGACTACACTGAAACACCAGCTAGGCACATTTAACCCCTTGATCGCCCCCTACCCTGCCAGCGTCGTCAGCACAGCGACAGTGTATAGTTTTAGCACTGTATTGGTGTCACTGGGTGTCAAGAGTCAGGTGTCCGATTTGTCCCCCGCAATATCACAGCCCCCCTATAAGTTGCTGATCGCCAAAAAAAAAAAAAAATAAATAAATAATTCCATAAATATATCCCATAGTTTGTAGACGCTATAATTTTTGTACAAACCAATCAATATACGCTTATTGGGATTTTTGTTTTACCAAAAACATGTAGCAGAATACATATTTGCCTAAATCATCCACTTCAGCCCCAGAAGGATTTGCCCCCTTCCTGACAAGGCAATTTTTTTGCGATACGGCACTGCGTCAATTTAAATGACAATTGCACGAACGTGCGACACTGTACCCAAGCAAAATTTATGTCCTTTTTTCCCCACAAATAGAGTTTTCTTTTTGGTGGTATTTGATCACCTCTGCAGTTTTTATTTTTTTGCGCTATAAACAAAAAAAGATCGACAATTTTGAAAAAAAAAAAAAAAAAAAAAATTTTTTTTTTTACTTTCTACTATAAAAAAAATGTAAAAAATTTTTCATAAATTTAGGCCAATGTGTATTCTGCTACAAAAAAGAGCGACAATTTTGAAAAAAACCCCACTATTTTGTACTTTTTGCTATAATTAATATCCAAAAAAAAAATTGGACACTTTTGACATTTTTTTGCGGACCATTGACATTTATACAGCAATCAGAGCTGAAAATTGCCACAGATTACTGTATAAATGTCACTGGCAGTGAAGGGGTTAACACTAGGGGGTGATCAAGGGGTTAAATGTGTTCCCTGTGTGTGTTTCTAACTGTGGGGGGGGGGAGTGACTGCCTGGGGGAGGAGACATAGTGTTGTTCCTACTTAGTAGGAACACACGATCTGTCTCTACTCCCCTGACAGAACCTCGTTCTGTCAGGAGCGATCGCGGGTGCCCGGTGGCTATCGCGCCTTCCAGGCACGCACGTCGGCTTCGGGGACACGCTGCGGGAGCGCGCCTGCTATAGCGTATTAAAGAGCTGACGGCAATTTGCGCAGCCGTGCCAACCTACCGCAGTATAACTGCGGCGGCTGGTCGCCAAGTAAGAAATGCGATTTTTTTAAAAATTTTATATGTTTTATAGCAGAAAGTAAAAAGTCGTTATTTTTTTTTTCAAAATCATTTGTAGTTATTTGTTTAAAACGCAAAAAATAAAACCCGCAGAGGTGATCAAATACCACCAAAAGAAAGCTCTATTTGTGGGGAAAAACGACATAAATTTTGTTTGGTTACAGCATCACACAATCGCGCAATTGTCAGTTCAAGTAACACAGTGCCGTATCGCAAAAAATGGCCTGGTCATGAAGGGGAGGTAAATGTTCCGGAAGTGAAGTGGATATTATACGTCTTTGAGGACAAGTAAAATACAATTGCTGAACGAGCTGCAATACTAGATTTCACCAGCAGGTGGTGCTGTTGGCAAGATCTGTGAGTTTAGCAGCATGTACCAAAAAACTGAAATGTGCAAAAGAGGTGGAATAACCCTTTAACTAACAAAGCAGACAGGATGCATCTGATGGCAAAGCAGAAAAAAAAATGCGGCGGTGGGGAAGTCACAGATCATGCAGTACTTACACCAAGTTGCTTAGTGACACGGGGATCAACTGCTGCGCTTGGTGGTGCTGTTGATGATGATGATGCTGTTGCTGCTGTTGCCAGGCGGACACGTTGCCAAGCGACAACCCTCCCGGAGAGCTGAACGTAGGAAGGGAAGATAAGTCTGCGCTGGTCAGCTGGTATTCTGCAAGAAAAAAAAAAAAAAGAGCACAAGCGGGTCACATAGAGGCCAAGAGCACATAATGAGTACAGATCACCTCCGGCCCATGCATGACGGACCGCAGGACTGCAGGGATTATCATCTGCAATGCAAAAGGAGCAATTTCCAGGCCTGGAGGGGCAACTAAAGCCATAAAATATGACACAACTGCTATGGGGCCCCTGGGGGCCCAGTACAATCTGAATTAGAGCGATCAAGACAAAAGTAGAATTTGGCAACAAAAATCAGATTAAAGCAAAGCTACTGCATCTAACTTTGGACAGCTATACAAGTATTCGAAATTAAATGTTTTGTAAAATATTGCCAATATAACTACGTGAAAATTTTATATTAGCTTCCCATAACCCGTCCTGCACAGGATATCAGCCTATTTCAGGCACTGGGGGATATGCAGAGGTACCTGGTGGTGAGTTCTGCACATTTCAGATTCTCGCTCACCCAGCGGATCCAGCTGAGACCTCCTTCTCTCCTGGCAGGGCTCGGCCCCGCGGCGCCATGTTTTGGTGTGATGTCATCAAGAGGCTGTCGGCGCCCCTCCAGAGGACATGCCAGTAGGCGGCCCCCCCCCCTCCTCTATTGAATGAAAGGCTTTGCCTCCTGGGATACATGACGTGCATATCCCAGGAGGCAAAGGGAGCGCAGTGCACGTCGTTCGCCAAGGTCAAGAGTCTCCAAAACTTTCTAAACAAAGGGCCAGTTTACTTTAGGGGGGGGCATACTGTGGCCAGAGGGAGTAGAAAATATCCTAGTTTCAGTGGCAGTAAGCAATGATCCATCATTGGTGTCAATGGGAGAAATGGTGCCCCATCATTGGTACCAGTGAGAGGATGGTGCCCCATGATTGGTGGGAGGAATAGTGCCCCATCAACGGTGGTATCAGTGAGAGAAATGGTGCCCCATCATTGGTATCAGTGAGAAGAATGGTGCCCCATGATTGATGGTATCAGTGGGAGGAATAGTGCCCCATTATTGGTATCCGTGAGAGAAACGGTGCCCCATGATTGATGGTAACAGTGGGAGGAATGGTGCCCCATCATTGGTGGTATCATTGAGAGAAATGTGCCCCATCATTGGTGGTATCATTGAGAGAAATGGTGCCCCATCATTGGTGGTATCATTGAGAGAAATGGTGCCCCATCGTTGGTATCAGTGAGAGGACTGCTGCCCCATGATTGGTGGTATCAGTGGGAGGAATTGTGCCCCATCATTGGTGGGATCAGTCAGAGAAATGGTGCCCCATCATTGCTATCAGTGGGCAGAATGGTGCCCCATTATTGGTGGCAGTGGGAGGAATAGTGCCCCATGATTGGTGGTGTCAGTGGGAGGAATAGTGCCCCATGATTGGTGGTGTCAGTGGGAGGAATGGTGCCCCATCATTGGTGGCAGTGGCAGCCTGGCAGGAACTATGCCTCACTGTTGCTGACAGTGGTAGGAATATTGCCCCAAGGGCTGGAAAAAAGCATGCAGCAGACTGGAGGAGGGGTGGAGAGGAATGATAATGGTGTTAATTTACTAACACTGGAGAGTGCAAAATCCGGTGCAGCTGTGCATGAGAGCCAATCAGCGTCTAACTTCAGCTTGTTCAATAAAGCTTTGACAAAAAAAAAAAAAAAAAAATGGAAGCCGATTGGCTTCTATGCACAGCTGCACCAGATTTTGCACTCTCCAGTGTTAGTAAATCAACCCCACTCCACTGTGTTTGAGGATAAAGATCCGCTTTAACCCCTTGACTACTACATTTAAGTCCCTTAGCACACAGGGCCAGCTAGAAGCAGCGAGTCCTTCCTGGCGTTTTAGTGCACCTGGGAGGTACGGGGTGGGTGTAGCATCCAGTCCTGCTGCAGGGAGCCTGTGAAAGTCTATGGCAGGCTGGGGCTGAAAGCTGCAGTGCATGGTACCAGTGTTTGGGACCCTGAATGCCAGTACCACTTGGTACAGCGTTCAGCCCACAGCCTGCCATAGAGCTGGACGTTACACCTGTCCTGGGCGTACCAAAACACCAGGAGGGATGCACTGCTCCTAGACAGCCCTGTGTGCAAGGGGGGGCCTTATGAATGGTATTTCCCAAGTGCCATTTATAAACGGCATTGGGGAAAAGCAACCATTGTCTGCCCTTTAAAGCCTTGAGAATAGAATTGTCTCAACAAAAAAAAATGATATAAATTATATTTGGGTGCAGTGTTGCATGATGGAGTAGTTGTGATTCAAACTATCGCAGCACTGAAAACTGATGTGGTTAACGTGTAGCTATACACAAAAAGTGTTTATGACTAAGGCCTTATAGGCTGAAACACGTCAACTGATTTAATCTGTGTTTGTTCACTGTGGATATTCAATAAAATGAAGACATTTTAAGAGCAACAACTGGAGTGCGGATCATTTTTTCTACAATACACAAAAAGTACCAGGATGTTCAACCCCAAAAAATTGCGTGTCTAAAGGTGCAAAAAAAAAATACATAACTCAAATGCAAATCAACATAGCAAAAAAAAATATTACAACTGTTTGTTTTTAAGGGGCAGACGTGTCCTAAAAACACACTTCCCTTTTAAACTAGAGCCAGCTATTGAATCAAAGCCGTTCCTCCTTTTTATGGGAATACAATCGCGGGTTTTGTCTCTAAACGGCGCCGATAATCGAAACTCGCTTGCAAGTGTGAAAAGATAAAAATAAACTGCGGACAATGCTGTATATAAAAAAAAAAAAAAAAAAAAAAAGAAGATAAGCAGTCTGTTTAATAACACGGTTGGAGAAGTCACACCACGCGAAGGACTCGCCATCCGTGACAAGGAAGACACATGTGCTGTGGGAAGGTCACACAGGTCATAAAACTCCCAGCGTGTCGAGACGCAGCCTGGCCAGCAGAGGGAGCCGCGTGAAGGTTATGCCAGTCATTGGCACGCTGCTGTCGTCGCCTGGCCTGCGTGAGTGCTGAGCGCAGCCAGGGCCTTATATAATGCTGCAAAATAGGCAATCTGGGCCGGGCCCCCTTCCCAAAAAAGGAGGACTATGAAGGCATTTTATTTGTTCTGTTCAGGAAGAAGTAAGCTCAATGACAAAAATCAGCAAAATGTCCTTATATAATGTTATCTGTGAATCAATTATCCTTTTGTCTTCAAGGTAGCAGCCTGGCCCCCTGGCAAAAAGAAATACGGACTTGCCTAAATAAAAAAAAAAAAAAAAAATTAAAAAAAAAAAGGTCAGAAGTGGTAAGTCTGATGAAAGCAAGAAGCGATCCTGATCTGCTTTGGGCTTGCTATTGCATATGGTGTGTCTATGACACTAACAGCCAGACACGTGCGGAAGGATTCACAAGAAGGGGTGGTAAGGAGGAGGTCGAAGATCCTTGGCATATCAGCTCTGAAGTGCCCACACACAAAGGGGTAACATTACCATTCCTGCGCATGCACCTGGCAGTTAGAACTTACCCTAAATAAGTTAAGGAGAGACTTTACCAGTCCTAAACACTGTCACGTGTGGGGGGGGGGGTCATTAATCCTGTGTAAGCTCAGACACGGAGCTTACACAGGGATTAGAGCTTACAACGGATGGAAGGAGTGGAAGCCTCAGATAAGTTGTCAGTGAGTAAGAGATTGCGTCCCTTTGCCGTAAACGGCTCTGATTCTTTTCAAATCTGAACTCCACACAGATATGAAAAGCACCAATTAATATATTTATAAATGCATGTAGTGTAAGCGCCTGGATCGGTCATGGTATTAACGTCCAATCCTGCACAGGATGGGGAGAAAGAGAGGCCAGAGTTAAAAGCCAATAGCCAAACAGACTGACAGGAGGAGACAGCAGAGTGGTGACTTTATCAGTACGCTGCTGCTCTTTCACTGTCCAATCAGCAGACCAGGGGTGTCCTCTTCTCCAGAGGTCTAGGCCAGGGATCTTCAATGGCCCTTCAGCTGTTGAAGAACTACACATCCCATGAGGAATTGTAAAACTCTGACATTCACAGACATGACTAGGCATGATGGGAATTGTAGTTCCTGAACAACTGGAGGGCCATAGTTTGAGGACCCCTGGTCTAGGCTCAAGTAGGGGCGCCTAGATCACAAGACTGGTTGTACCGACAGAATTACAAATCCCTTTGCAAGTAGGGTTGCCACCTTTTCTTCAAGGCAAACCCATACACCTTAGCAGCCCATGGAACTTTTTTTTTTTTTTTTTAAAGGAGGAACTCTGATATAAGGGGGATTGAGCCCTCTCTCCTCTCCCATCTGTGTGTGTGGGGGGGCTGTGCTGGCAGTGGGAGAGCGGTTCCCAGACACTTTGTTTAGACAACTGGAACCAGCCCTCTGGATGGTTAGCAACCCTGGTGATTAGTGTGTGTCTGGGCACACCCGGACCGTGTGCACGCCTATGCACGTGGTGGTTGTGGTACCTGGCTACTTGGGGGGACACAGTCCAGTCTGCAACATGCATCTGGGTTTCAGGTAGTCTAAAACCCGGAAGGGTGATAACACTATTTGCAGGTAAACCAATTCCAATATATGTGTTTCAAAGATGTATTATTTTTCCTGCCTGGAGTTCAGGGATGTAGTATTTATAAAGCCATAACAAGTTTATTTAATGTGTCTGATTTACATACTAATAGCATTCAGTGAAATCCCATGTAGTGTGTAACACCTTTGTGACTTGTCTGCGCTCCCCTCCCTCCCTGCCTTCTCTGGGTGTACTCAGTTTCACTTGCACCTGAAGATGGGGATCTTAAAAAAACAGGTTTGTCAGAGTATTTTTTTTCAGAACCGGGTGGTGACTAGTCTGCAGCAAGCAGGTCGGCAATCCACCCACCGAGTCAACATCCACGGGTGAACCTGAAACTCCCGTAACCCCAGCAGGTTCCAAAGCAATATAGATCATTCTTCTGTCAATCCAATATGGCTGAAGCAGGAAATGGGATCACAACGGGCCTTGTTCTCCAACTGTTATTCGTTGAAATTACTTCATAGCAATCTGTTATTACTTTGACCTGAAAGCTCCTGTGATTCAATGTTCTAAGGCAATACCGCATGAAAGCTTCCAAGGCAGCGAATACTTTCTCCACGTTGGTCCAGTTAGAGCCTTTACCAGTCTATGGACTCTACACATCCAACACGCAGAGGCTCTAGGGCTTGGTAAATGGATATTTATGGAAGGAGGGGAAAAGTCACATATTTCTCCATAACCAAAAGTACTGGGGATACTACTCTGGATAGGGGGCAGGTGAACAAGTGGATGCCCTGCTTTGCCCACAGGTTCTCTTGACTTTTTAAAAGTCAAAAATGCCCAACAGGTTCTCTAGATTAAAGGTCAAAATTGCCCAACAAGTCCTCTTGACTTCCAACAAGTCAAAATTGCCCAAACTATATGGTGGACATGCAACCGGGCATTAAGCTTTACTACTTAAAAAAAATAAAAAAGGCTAACACAAGCCCAGTTCAAGTTAATGCTATAGAATCAGATCCTTAAAGCAAACAAGCAGAACATAGTGAACCATGGAAATCCACCAATCCCAACCCTCAGGAGGTTGAATCTAGAGTATCCTAGAAGATGCTTAATACCAAGATGACTACTATTTTAAATGACAGAATGGCCTCTGTGTGGAAAAAACATGATATCCATAGATCAACACTATATACCCCCCAGATTTCGATCGTGGCCTACTGGTTCTTTGATGAGTCCACATAGGCACACACGGTCATCCTCCAGGTCTAGTGTGTTCCCCAATCCTCTTCCTTTTTTTTTTTCACCCCTATCGTGTTATTGCTCTCTTACTTGTCTCTTTGCATTCAACAATGCCCAACTGGGAGAAGATCCAGATAGAACATCATGTTCATAGGCAGAGCCATAATCTAATGCATCTTACCCCATGATGTCAAAGAACACTTCACTGAAATGTTTTGCACTATAGCTTTGTTGTTGGGTTAATTGTGCATTTTGTTTTATTGTACTCCTTTCTAAACACTTTTATATAAAATTATTGAACCGTAAAAAAGGTCAGAATTACTGTTTTTCTTCCATTGGATATACCCCTATGGTTGAAGCAGGAAATTGGGCCTTGTTTTTTTTCTAACCTATTAATTTCAATCCCTTTTGCCCAGGTAGAATTTCACTTTGGCATGTAACAGGATATTTCTGTTGCTCAGTGTCAATAAAACAAATTTTAACCATTCCATACTCTAGGACAGTGGTCCCCAGACTGTGGCCCTTTGCTTGCCTTTATCTGGCCCTAGGGCACTATTCCTCCCACAGATATGAGGCACTATTCCGCCCACTGACACCAATGATGGGGCACTATTCCTCCCACAGATACTAAATGTGGTTATGTTTATGCACACTGATGCCAGGAAATTTTCGGCTCCCACTGGCCGCAGTCCGACCCCTCTATAGTCTGAAGGACAATAAACTGGCCCTTTGTGTAAAAAGTCTGGAGACCCCTGTTCTTGGACAATAAAACTTCCAAGGTGGTGAATATTTTTAAACCCCAAGTTGTTTTTTTTAAACTTAAATGGGTTTAAGGACTTTGTCCATGCACGTCATGTGACAGTGCTTGAGCTTGGGTAAGAGTCAACTATCATCCCATGCCTGGAAGTACAAGGTAGGTCATTTGACTTTGGACAACACACAGAATAGTGAGCAAGTGATTAAGTAGACCTTTTTCTTTGCGCTGTAATGGTGAACCACAGGTTCTCTTTGCCATTATGACTACCTAGCACCTTAGAGCCTCTTTAGGAAGACAAGGTAGACAGTAGATACAAAGCATCATTTACAGAACTGAACTTGGTTCAAACATTATCTACAGCTGGTGGGTAACACTCACCTGTGTTGTACGCTGTGGACATGGCAGAGAAAGGCAGTCCATGATGGGACAGTAAACTGGGCGTTGCCACTGAAACAACCGGGGTGGTTAAAGAGTGTGCTGCTTGCGACGCTCCTCCTAACCGCTGTGCGTTCTGTAAAACGGGGAGAAGAGAGACGCAGCAATGACTTCTAGTGGAACAGTAAAATATCCATTTCATTAAAAAACTGCAGATATTACAACACACAACTACTCAATATTTAAGGCCACCCTAAAGGGCCCCATGCACAAGCTACAGGACTAATCTAGGCATCACTTGAAAAACTGGAAGATTTGGGGGGTTAACAGTCAAACAGCGTGCATATCTGAACATCGGAATTTTTTTTTCCCATGGACAACCATGTGACTAGGACAGGAAGTGGCTGACACAACAGCAATAAAACATTATGCTTGTGGGGTGGGGGATGTCACTGCTATGGCCTTTGCTGCTTCAACCACCCTTAGGCAAAAGCTCCCTCAGGCTTTTGAATAGGCCCCTTGCCTATGACATTGTGCTGCCAGAGAACTTTTTTGCCCTCTACCATTACTAATAATGTCATTCATGAGACCCGGTACCCTCCTGTGGACCACTGAGACCCGTGTGAGAATTGCTCCTGTTGAGGAATTCCATATCCCAATGTTCTGCACAACCTACTGGGCCTCAGTGCATAGTCAATGGTATTGTTTAATGACGTTAAAGAGAACACTCAGTAATGTGTATTTGTAAGAATCTGAATGGCCACTCTAAAATAGTTACATCAGTACAACTTTACCAGTCAGGGGTGTGTGCTGTTATTTAGCTTTTTTCTCTCCCAGTCAGAGAAGACGGATCAGGCAGTACGGCCCCCATAGAGGTGGTCATGTCACCTGCCTGAGTTCAGAGGCTGATAACCAACAAGGGTAAAACTCTCAGGTAACAGACTTTCATTTTCTGCCAAGAAATTCTCATAGCATCTTTGAGATATATTAGAGCTCAAGCTTAAGTAGGCGATAGGGCTGCCTCTGTGGGGGCCTTTAAATTAGCTATAAAACCCTAACTAGGTGATATTTAGTTTTGACAAAGCACTGTGTATTGTAAACCTGTGGTCGCCAAACTGCAGCCCTTTACTTGCCTTTGTCCCCCCTTGGGGTACTGTTCGTCCCACTGACACCAACAATGGTAAACCAATCCTCCCACTGACACCAACGATGGGGCACTATTCCTCCCACTGACACCAATAATGTGGCACTATTCCTCCCACTGAGGCCAACAATGGGGCACTATTCCTTCCACTGACAAAAATGGTGGGACACTATTCCTCCCACTGAGGCCAACGATAGGGCACTATTCTCTCCACTGACGCCAACGATGGGGCACTGTTCCTTCCACTGAGGCCAAAGATGGGGCACTGTTCCTTCCACTGAGGCCAAGGATGGGGCACTATTCCCTCCACTGATGCCAATGATGGGGCGCTATTCCCTCCACTGAGGCCAGCGATGGGGCGCTATTCCCTCCACTGAGGCCAAGGATTGGGCACTATTCCCTGCACTGATGCCAAGGACGGGGCACTATTCCCTGCACTGATGCCAAGGACGGGGCACTATTCCCTGCACTGATGCCAAGGACGGGGCACTATTCCCTGCACTGATGCCAAGGATGGGGCACTATTCCCTCCACTGATGCCAATGATGGGGCGCTATTCCCTCCACTGAGGCCAGCGATGGGGCGCTATTCCCTCCACTGAGGCCAAGGATTGGGCACTATTCCCTGCACTGATGCCAAGGACGGGGCACTATTCCCTGCACTGATGCCAAGGACGGGGCACTATTCCCTGCACTGATGCCAAGGACGGGGCACTATTCCCTGCACTGATGCCAAGGACGGGGCACTATTCCCTCCACTGATGCCAAGGACGGGGCACTATTCCCTCCACTGACGCCAATGATGGGGCACCATTCCTTCCGCTGATACCAACGATGGGGCACTATTCCTCCCACTAACTCCAATAAAGGGACACTATTACTCTCACCAACATCAACAATGGGGTACTATTCCTCTCACTGACGCCAACAATGGGGCATTATTCCCTCCACTGATGCCAACGATGGGGCACGATTCCTCCTGATAACGGCACTATTCTTTCCACCCACACAAATGATGGGGCAATATTCTTTCCACTGACACCAAAGATGGGGCAGTATTCCTTCCACTGATACCAACCAAGGGGCACTATTCCTCTCGCTGACATCAACAATGGGGCACTATTCCTCCCACTCTCACCAATGATAGGGCACTAATAATTTCCCTATTGCCAAAGATGGGACTGTTTACTGTTTCCCTTTTTACTGTTTACTTTAAAATGCCAGGGCATTTTCTACTCCCACTGGCCACATTCCCCCCCCTAAAGTCCGAAGCACTGTGAACTAGCCCTTAGTTTAGAAAATTTGGAGACACCTGTTGAAAACCATTGGCATGCTTGCTGCTGATCTCCTGCAGCCTCTCTACATGCACTCCAGTGGTTGCCGCATGGCATTTCTCTGGCTGGATTTGTGGATTGGGACAGTGGTGAATCATGCCTGCATAATGTATATAAAAACGGCCACTTCTCATTGGGAAGCTCATGTAATAGGGTGACAACACTGGAAAACAATTAGAAAACAGAATGTTGTCCCTGATCTTTAGAGCTGTTCTATATAACCATTCAAGAGTGGAGACTCAGATTGCTATTTTAAATGCCCTTTGATGACCTGTTCTCTTTAAAACTCACAGGATGAATAATTTTTCCTGCCATGCAAAGCAGCATTTACCCAGTACCCTTTTCTTATTTAAGAGAGTCTTATTTGCAGTTCCTTTGCGGAAAGAGGGAGTTAAGAGGGGACAGGCTGTGATGTTTCCTCTCCTCTCTCATCCTCCAAACATCAGACAATGAGCCTTTCATGGCTCTGGATCATCACAAGCTGGGTTAGGTCACACATCCTCGGTGTGAAAAAAGGGCAGCTGGGAGGGCCATTTCCTCCAGACATGCTTCTGGAAGAATGAGCTGCCTTCAACTCCCCCTCATCCGCAGCCATGTGATTTCCAGCCTTCAAAAAAGACGCTTGCAAGGCCTTCTCTGACCACTAAATGCCTGTGATGTATGCAGCACTAACATGCAACTCTCTGAAGAATCAAAGAGTTTTGTCTAAATCTTGGCAGCCATTTTGTCCCCCCAAGCCAATGTTCTTGATAATCTCTCCCCCCCCCCCCCCTCAGCGTACTAGGAAGTGGTGACATCACTTAGGAATTAGGTCTAAGTACGGAAAGCTGAAAGCTGCTTCAGACCCAGTATGGCTACTATTTGAAGCAGTCAGAACTTTCAAGCAGCAAATCTGTACTTTAAAAAGAACTCCAAAAAAAAATCTTTTCATCGAAATCAGGGGTCTCCAAACTTTCGAAACAAAGAGCCCTTCAGGCTCTTTGGGGGGCCGGACTGTTGGGAGTAGAAAATGTCCTGACATCAGTGGGAGAAAACAATGCCATCTTTGGTATTAGGGGAGAAGTGGTGCCCTGTTGGTGGAAGGAACAGTGCCCCGTCATTGCCAGGAACAGTGCCCTGTCATTGGTGTCCGTGGAAGGAACAGTGAGTGCCCTGTCATTGGTGTCCGTGGAAGGAACTGTGCCCTGTTGTCGGTGTCAGTGGAAGGAACAGTGCCCTATTATTGGTGTCAGTGGGTAGAATACAGGCCGCAGTTTGGAGACCACTGATCTAAAATATATGACCTCCTTGTATGAAGTGTACTTTATGTGAATCTTCATCCATGGAGCCAAGGTCAGAGTATCAGAGTACTCAACCAACTGACTATAGCAAACAAATGGCCACCTAATGTGAGCTCATATTAGACAAAATAAAAGGTCCACGTATGAATAAGGCTTAACGTACATATACCGACCTTCTGCTTGATCCCCCGCCATTCTGTTGCACCACTAGCCCAACCTGGAAATACCAGGTACTTCTAGGTAGGGGAACATTATGCTCCTCCTGTCTTACCAAAAAAAGCTGCCACTAGGCTTAAGCTTTTTTTTTCGTATGAGGGTCAGGAGCAGTGTGTGTATAGCTTCTATGCAAGTCATGACTTTCGTCAACCTAAGCCTCTGACAAGGTAGGATGGAAAATAAGTACATGTACCCTAAAGCCCTACAGTAAAATGACCTTCTGACCAGTATAAAGTAAAAGTACAAAGTCCATTTTAACATTTGCCTCTTTAACCTTCCCAATTTTGCAAATGACTAGCAAAATTCAGTAGGAGCAAAGGATGCAAATGTTGGAAAAATGCATCTTAGGGCAAGTATCACATGCTATCAAAATGTATTCCACCATTTTAAACTTCAATAACTGTCATGGTGTCCCACGGACAGTTTGCCCAATGGGACACAGACAGCACTGGAAACCCAACAAAGGGTCCAACCATTACCTACCCTACCTGAAGCTTTTTTTTTTTTTTAAAGTTGCCTGGAGTTCAATGTCATCATAACATCCTTTGTCTTTAATTTTTCACTGCTGGGACATAGAGTGCTTTAAGGTGCCCACAGCTAAGCATTCAGCTGCCTGGTTTATGAACATAAATGCTCAGAAAAGATTGCCCATCTGTAGGACAAATATATAGGGTACGCTGTTCCTACCCTCATGGAAGATTTGTTGCTGAATGCCAGCAGGGGCTCATCCTATGCCTCATAGATTGCACAAAACCAAAGGAAAGGACCGACTGCACAAAAAATTCAAATGCTGGTAACTCTAGTGATTCGGACAACATGAACAGAGTGTGCCCTGGCCTGGGACCCCCTCCTTTAGAGTGGTTCCCACACAAAGCTATGCTTAAATCGTGAAACACGTCAGAGGAGTAGGTCCCAGTTGAGGACAGTTCCAGTTGTATGGATGAATGGTTACTAGTGTCTGAATTTTCTTAGGAATGCAGCTGGTCTTTGTGCCACCTTAGATCATCACTTGACAATTCTCGGAAGATTATAGGGTCAAGTTAAGAAAAACTTTTCCCAATTGCCAATATTTCTTCTCCAATAAGCTAGTGTCAGGATGGTCTGCCATGGCTACATCCACACCTTCCTTCATAGCCTAAAAAGAAATCCTTGTGTGACCTAACCCTGTTTATTTAGGGACAAGGCTAGTAAAGCAGAAACTGCAGGAGGTCAAGATACTGCTTGCCCAAATATGCCGAAAGCCATTTTCTGATTGCTATCCAGCGGCAACCATTATAAGCTGCATTTTTTTTTATAAAATAAGCTTTTTTTTGTTGTCAATAAAGATTTGTTTGAAAGTACAAGATGGCATGCATGGTTTTTGGCTTAAAAGCACAAAAAAAAAAAAAAAAAAAAACACTGAAAGCGGACACAGAATTCACAGTAGTGAAAGAGATGCAAGCAAGTCAACTCACCATCTCCAACTGCTCCTCCGTCTGCGTGCAAAAAGCAGAATATTGAAAGGCAGAGGGGAAAAGAAAAAAAAAACACCAAACAAAGCTTATTAAATAGGGAAATGCTTCATGGGACTAAACACACAACACACACGGGAAGTCATGGTGGTTGATTTACTAAAACTGAAGAGTGCAAAATCTGGTGCAGCTCTGCATGGTAGCCAATAAGCTTTGAACTTCAGCCTGTTCAAATAAGCTTTGACAAAAAAGAAAAAATGGAAACCAAATTGGGTTCTATGCAGAGTTGCATAAGATTTTGCACTCTCAAGTTTTAGTAAGTCGACCCCACTGTTTAATAAAGCATTAAAACCTAGGAGTTGAGAAAAAATGTATTTCAAAGACGTATTATCTGATATATACGCATGCAAAAAGCTGTTATTGTGATAATGCATAGATAATGAGAAGGTACGTAGATGTTATGTGGGCAAAACTGGAAAGTCTATCGCTAGCCAAAACTTTTGGAGAGAGTAGGGAAGAGTTAGATACCCCTTTCAGGTTTGTTTTGCTATCTGTGTTACATTAGAGAAAATGCCTAGGGACACAACAGGAAGTGAGTGGGAATCCCCTCTTGGATTGTTTTCACCAAGACAGATGTCCCCAGTGGATGATTTCACGTCAGCTCCTCTTCCGGAGAAACTAACATTTTGGACTTCCGTTCCCTTCACTTTATATGCTGGTTATCAGGACAAACAGGGTGAATCACTGCAGTGGGGGAACACACAGCAATAAAAACCTGTCAGGAGTTCCAACCGTCTACTCCCTAAATATACCTTGGTGGTCACAGCTGAGGTCACTGCTTTTCTTTATAAGGGTCATTACCTAGCTAAAGTGATGACCGTTACTTTGACGTAAGGGCCCAGTACACTGCACTAAGGAGACAAGCGAGATTGTAGACGTGTCGGTCACTTACGTGTCTACTTTGAATCTAGTGGTCTTCAAACCATGAACGTAGTGGCTCTCCCTCAAGGAGTCCAGAGTTGGATAGTCACTACATCCAGGGATGCCCTGTGTCCATTACCTAGTGCATATTCCACTAATGTCCTTTTCTCTAGTGTTTATTACCAACATTCCATGGTGGCCTGAGTCATGACGCAAATTCCTGTGTCTAATGCTGGTTCAGCGACAGTGTAGAAGTGGCGGTCACTTAAGAGCTGTGGCCAGTCCTTGATTGTAGTGCTGGCCAGTCCTTGGAGCAGTGGTCTTCAAACCATGAGCATAGTGGCTGTCCCTATAGGTGTCCAGAATAGGATTGTCACCACATCCAGGGATGTCCCATGTGCAGTGGTCATTACCTAGTGCATATTCCAATAGTGTCCTTTTCTCTAGTGTTGATTACCAATATTCCATGGTGGCCTAAGTCATGGCCAAAATTCCTGTGTCCAATGGTGGTCTAGTGAGGGTGTAGAAGTGGTGGTCCCTTAAGACTGTAGCACTGGTCAGTCCCTGAATCTAGTGGTCTTAAAACCATGAACGTAGTGGCTGTTCTTCTAGGTGTCCAGAGTTGGATAGTCACCACATCCAAGGTTGTCCAGTCGTCATTACCTAGAGCAGGGATATGCAATTAGCGGACCTCCAGCTGTTGCAGAACTAAAAGTCCCATGAGGCATAGCAAGACTCTGACAGCCACAAGCATGACACCCAGAGGCAGAGGCATGATGGGACTTGTAGTTTTGCAACTGCTGGAGGTCCGCTAATTGCATATCCCTGACCTAGAGAATACATATTCCACCAGTGTCCTTTTCTCTAGTGTTCATTACTAATATTCCATGGTGGCCTGAGTCATGGCTAGGATTCCTGTGTCTAATGATGGATTACCCCTAGCCCATCGTTCCCGTCCCTTGCTGTGCTGTGCCATGCTTCTTTCTTGTGTCAAGCTGCACTAAGAACTCAGCTGGCTGCAGGCCACAAACAGGAGGAGCACTAGACTAAATGGCAAGAGACTCCAAATCGCTATAATGATTATTAGTAAAGTCCCATAAAATATCAACACATTTCAGGGGACATACTACTCTCCTTCATCAGGGTCTAAAATCACATCAGAGCTTAAGTGAACTCAATATCAGACTCTGCTAAACTGATCTGTTATAGGTTATACCTGAATGGATCAGAGAAGATTGGTGAGAAAATGTGATTGCGACTAGTACTGTTGAGACTGCAGGCCCACGATAATCAGTAGAAGGTATAGCACTGGAATAGACAAGCACTCAACAGCTAGATATAAGGAGTGACTTCACACTGACCACATGGCACCAAAGTAGCTTTACATGGACCACACATATACCAATACTCGCTTTGTTAAAAATTGTCCAATCACCTCCTACTCGAAAAGCAGCCATTTTCATTGGCTGTAAATGCTTCATAAATGAACTTTAAAGAAAAAGCAAAGTAAGAAAAACTGTAAGGCCTCATGCACACTATGCTCTTCTGAATGCTTTTCTCCTGACGAGAAAAGAAGCGTTGAAAATGCGCCTAAAGCTGTGTTTTTTCATTGCGTTCAGGCTCGTCAAGCATTTGGGCGTTTATTCGATTCTGGCCATTGAAATGAATAAACGCGCTTTGCCTTTAGGCGCATTTACATGCATTTGGGCGGGTCGTGCACAAAATAACTTCCCCTCATCAGTAAAGCTGGTTTCCTTCCATGTGACGCAATTCAAATCAAAGTCAAGCCACTGAAAGATGGGCTTTAGTAGATTTCCCAGCATGCAAATGTCTAAGGTAGAATTCGGAGGGTGGTGGTGCCATAATGAGGCTTCGGTACTCACCAAATGATGCATTAATCCTTTGCCGCTCTGTGAGGTGATGACGCGCAGGTCGGGCTTGCGACTGTTGGTGCCGAGCTGATTGTTCTGGGAGGGAGGCGGAGGGCTCTTGGCCGGGAGAACTTTACCCATGCTGTTGCCGTTAGATATTAGGCCTGGAGAGGCTCGTGCGCTGATGTAGCCATTGCCTAAATTAGAAGGACATATGAGACAGCGATTATATGTATGTTACAAAAATAATGAGAACTAATAAACACTTACAATAAACATGACCCATATAAACAGGGAGTCTATTGTGTATGATCAGTCAGACTTGGCTGGTGTCTGATAGAACAGGAAGTGAAATGAGGGAGATTTCTCCTCACTTCCTGTCAGGATTAGGAGTGAAACAGGAAGTTAGTCTAAATCGCTAGCTCTATGCAAAACCTTCAAAGGATGGTCATTTTACGAAGAATACCTTTACAAAGGGAGCCACAAAATAAAGACAACTCCTAGGCAAAACCTTTTTTGTTATTGATCAGGGTATCAAAATGGCTGCTGCAACAGGACATACTAAAAAGAAAGACGTGTCTGCCTATAGGGCAGCTTGGCTTTGTCAGGTGGAAAGTGGAAGTGTAGGCCCAGGCTTGGTGTATGGAGCAGGGCTGTCTCTCCCTCACAGCCCTCCAACGCGAACCATACTCCAGTTTCTAGAAGCGGGCAGCAGGAATGCCGAGAATGCCGGGTGACGTCAATTCTGACATTCATAGAACTAGCCTGGCCAGAATCTGAAACAGCTGATGGGGACGTAGGCCTGCATCTCTGCTCTCATGTACATTTACTCTGCTGTATGCACAAGACTGAGCATGGCCTGTCCACTAACAAGGCCAGATTACGACCACATTCTGGACTACCTAAACAAACAAGGCCAGATTATGGTCATATTTTGGACTATCTAAATAAGCAAGTCCGCATTAGGACTACACTCTCAGCTACATAAATAATTAAGGTTAGATTACAGTCACATTTGGGGCTATCTATATAAACAAGGCCACATTATGGACTACCTACATAAACAAGGCCAGATTTTGGACACATTTTGAACTACCAAAATAAACGAGACCAAATTATGGACACATTTTGGACTACCTAAAGAAAGCCACATTACAACCACACTCTAGACTGCCTAAATAAATAGAGTCAGATTATGGTCACATTTTTGACTAAATCAGGGGGTCTCCAAACTTTCTAAACAAAGGGCTAGTTTATGGTCATTCAGACTTTAGGGATGCCGGACTGTGCCCAGTGGGAGTAAACAATGCCTCATCTCTGGTATTAGGGGGAGGAATGATGCCCCCTCATTGGTCTCAGTAAGAAAAATACCGCCATATTGTTGGTGTCAGTGGAAGGAAATATTTCCTATTGTTGGTGTCAATTACAGGAATAATGCCCCATTGTTGGTGTCAGTAGCAAGAATAATGCTTTAAGTCCAGATAAAGGCAAGCAAAGAGCTGCATCCAGCCCCCCCAGGCTGTAGTTTGAAGGACACTGATCTAAATAAACAAGGCCACATTACAACCACACTCTGGACTACTGAAATAAACAAGGCCAGGTTATGAACACATTTTGGACCACCTAAATCAATAAGGTCTTATTACAACCACATTAAGGACTATTTAAATAAAATAGACCAGATTATGGACACCTTTTGGACTACCTAAATAAATAAGGCCTCATTGCGACCACACCCTGGACTGCCTAAATAAATAAGGCCAGGATATGGACACATTTTAGACCACCCTTTGCTCATTATAAGAAACTAAATTTACCTGCCTTCCCTGTTTACACTGGTACTGAGCAAAGAAAGGGGTAGTACTCGAATGTGAAACATCCTTCATGAAGCAGGACAGATGTCATGGGCAATGTCCATGAAAGGGTCAACCAGTATGAAATGAACTCCAAAGTCAACCTGTTGCTAGGCCTGCATGGCCAAAGCACTGGTTGACTTGTAAGAGAATTTTTGTTGAATACATGACACTTATCGGGTGGGTGCTCGACTCGACGCCACCCAAGGATTTGCCTCCTAACTGGGCAGAAGCTGGTATTGCTTCAGTGGATTTCACGATTTCCCACTGTGAAACTCGTAGGCTGCCAAGGGAAATTCAAATGACAACTCTGAAGGGCCACATGCCCATCGGTGTCCAGTCTGATTAAAGGGAAAGGAGACTTGAATGTCTTAGACAACACCGTGACGGCGCTGTGGCATCGACAGCGGGGAGAGGGAGAGGGGAGGGGCTACTCGCTGCACGCTGAGTCTAATGATGATAATGAAATCTTATTAATCAAAGAGGCAGGCTGATTACTCGCTGCATTCACCCACCGTAACAGGGACTTTATAATCATGCAGGGGGGAAAACAACATTATATTCAAGAGTGGGGAGGGGGGCCAAGAGCACTAATAATTACCCATTTACCTGCTTGAAGCAGTGTAACAGTCAGTATGGCTCAATATTATAATCGGCGAACACATCCAAAAATTACTTTCGATATAAGCAGAAAAAAAAATTTCCGGTGTTTTTAATAAAATGATCACATTTAATAAAAATTGTAAAGGAACGATCCTCCATTTGATCGATTTAGTGTGCTCTCAATTGATTTTCGCTGTTGGCTTTGGTGGGATTTTGTTGATCGCTTCCAATCAATTAAATATTCGCTTGTTTGCAATCTTTCATATGTAAATTGACCACAAATCGCCATTTGTATAGCTACATTTAAGCAGATTGTGAAACAAAATTTTAAAAGGTGCATGCTTGGCTTTATAGAGACTGAACAATCAGACTGTATCGCCTGTTGCTAGCTTAAAGGTTTCTGGCGGCGTTTGCACACTTAACTATGAAAAAAAATAATAATTGCAGCTTCGTTTCTGCTTGTTTATGGTTTCACAATGACAGCAGTGCACCTTCTCCACCGAGGGCTCCTGGGTGATGCTACAGCTATTTACATCTATAATAATATTGATTTCATTGACTTTGGAGCCCTGGAAACAAACAGCGGTGACACATCCAGGCAGCGCAGCATAGCCCGTCTTCCAGCCCTTCCTGTGCTAATAGTGCCGTTTTGCAGATTACATCCATTGTACTCAGCAGAGATAATTAGAGTGTTTAGGAGATGACCTGCTAATTTACGCAGCTGTTCTCATATCGAGCTCTCCTCGTCAGTTACCGGTCCCGGTGGGTTGGGGGGAATACTGGCGTGTATGCTATTGCAGATGGAAGCCGAAAGAGGGGACGCACATTAATTTTTTGCCAAAGTGACTATTTAAAGGGAAAAATCTACACCAAAACTGATATTTCAGGTAGGAGTGGGGACTGGTGGGTTGGGGACACCAACTTGAAGACTCTGGCAACAATATGTTCCCACCCGGAGGGGTGTTCTCCTTTATCATGTTTGTGTACACCATATTTGAAGTGAACCTAAGGCCGCATTTCGGATGGAGCAGGGAAGGGGTAGAGCCCCCTTTTGGGGTTTTATTGCTATGTGCTCACTGGGGAAGTTTCTCCTCTCTATATAGACTGGTAACCAATTTTAGAGTTGAAGGAAAATCTTCTAATGGTGGCATTTGTTCTACTCATAACTACTTGTGGCTATGGAACCACTATAAACTAAGTCATAGGAGATATTTGAAGGCTGCCATCGTCATTGCTGACCACCTGCTTCTAAAAATGCTAAATGCCTGGCTGTCAAAATGACTTGGCTTTCAAATGTTCAGTCACTGACCTAAAACAGCAATACATATAACACCTTCATCCCAAAGGAAGTGGGCATCATTCAACCCAGATGATGACCAGTGTTGGATCGCAGTAATGGTAAACCATGGAGGGAATTCATCTTTGGCTTTTTACCCCAAGATGGAATTGAGCATTAAAGAAACCTGTCACCACAGAAAAATGGAGGATGATATTGCTGACCTTTCCTGAAAACACTAGTTTCAAAGTCAATGCTGATCTAATGGCTCAGTTACTTCCCAAGTCACTGATTCAGAAAATGTACCGATTAATGGATTCGTCATTGGTATTGTGCCTCCCTGATACGTATACTGTAGGTGCCACTGGGAGTTCAAGAGTCTCCGTAAGAAGCCACAGCTCTTCAATGCTGCTACAGAAAAAAAATTGACCTATCCCCAACTATCACATTAGAATGTTCGCTATCCAGACCCGAAACTGAAATCCAGCTGTTGTGAGCTAAGGCACTTCGCACATCATCATGATCACTGTTGAGCTGAATAATTCCGTTATGATTTCAGCAGAAGACAAGGAAAGGTAACGTTGCTGCCCACAATGAAAGTGGAGAACAGCCGCGTGAGTCCTGTGTATACTGGCAGTGGTCTGATCTGGAGTGCAAGAGGGAGAAGCAAGCCCTGCTGCTTTCCTCATTGTGGGAACCTCAGCTCACCCAGACCACCCAGAAGCAGAGAGACACTCCATGGAGAACAGGCCATAATGCCTAGAGATTAAAGCGCCCAATAGAAAAATGGTTCTAATTACCAACAGCGACTAGGTCACACTTTTCTTATATCATTCGGGAGAATGAGGGCTGCCATTTGATTGGTTATGTGCAATGACAGTTTCCCTATACTTTATGGTGCCAATGTCTGAGACATCCGAGACCTGCACTCACCTACAGGACTTGGACAGGTTCCATTAGAGTTGTTTAGGTCTCCCCCGAGCATTGCACCTGCAGTGACAAAGGAAACCCATGAGAAAAACAAAATAACAAATTGCTTGAGCCCAAAACGCACATAAATGCACTTGGGTTTAAGTAATCATTTCACTTAGTCCATTAAACAAATAATAGTGCATGGTTTCAAAGATCTGAAACTCAAGGTGCTCCACTTTTAATAAAGTCAAGAGATCTGTAAAAACACAAATGTATACCAACGTTGGAAGGCTAACGTGTTTTAGGGGACGTGCCCCCTTCCTCAGAGGAAACTGAGGAAGGGGGCACGTCCTCCAAAACACTTTAGCCTTCCAACTTTGGTATACATAGTCAGATGGTCACAGCTGGAGTTGAGATTTGATATGCCTGTTCCTTTTTACATTTGTTAGTATGTTTTTGTCTGTTGGATTTAACAAACAGAGGCGGTGGTAATGCACTAGGTGTTTACGCCCGCCTGTATGTTTTTACAGTTCTTTTGGAGATTTCTTAGTCAGAGGAGGGCTGCATGGGGCGAAGCATTATGAATTGGGACACCTTGGATGTATAACAGCGCTGGAGTGTTTGAATTAAAGTCAAGAGATGCCTTGCTCAATTCCAGACATTGGTCAGTGAACCTGAGCTTGTGGTTACACCTGCCTGGTGTGGTCATTATAAGGTTTTCTCACACCAGATAGACACTGCAAACATTTTACATTATATAGAATGAAGCAGGGAGGCCAGACATATTCTTGGCTTCATAAGGGCTGCAACACACTCTTAATTTTGTGACTTGATAAAGCAGACCATCTAGTGCAGTGCTGGCGAACTTTGGCACCCCAGATGTTTTGGAACTACATTTCCCATGATGCTCAACTACACTGCAAAGTGCATGAGCATCATGGGAAATTTAGTTCCCAAACATCTGGGGTGCCAAGGTTCGCCATCACTGATCTAGTGTGACCTAGGCTACAAAAAATAAAATAAATAAGGACATTCATGCAGTTGTTCCTGGCCTGGTCCTCACCTGCACTGGCTGGCCTCTGAGGTAGCCCCGGAGATACTGTGTTCCTCTGTAGAGCGGGTGGCTGTGGAGACAGGAGTCGCGGGTCTGTGAGCGATGCAGTCATCAGGGACTGTGTGACAAGCTGACCGGCTTGGTTGAACTGCAGTGCATTTGGATTGGTCACAGGGACCGTCACCGGCATGGCGAAATTGGGGGCTGGAACTGCAGACTGAACACACAGAGTGATGAGATCACAACAGGTACATTATGCGCTATAAGCCCCAGGCAGCTGTCTGAAATGATAACTGGAACCCAGTAACCTACCGTATTTAATACAATTAAATTGATAATGAATCTGAAAGGACAGAAAAAGTGAGACAATCGCTAACTTTTTTTTAAAAGTTACTGTTACGGGAGGCTGTCATTATCGTCCAAACTTCATTCGTTTGTGGCCTTGTTCACAGAGGCTTCAGCAATTTGTACAATGTGCTTTTGCAAAGCATTTGTGAAGCTTTCGGCAAGGTTCAGGCAACTTTGTTAAAGCATTTAAAGAATAAATCAGATCTAGTGTGGAGAGGTTAAACTCCAAACTAAATTTTTATTTTTAAAAAAGGTACCCCAAGCAGGATCAAAAAAAAAAAAAGGATCAGGCTGTAATGGCTCACCTTTAATTTGGAGTTGTCCCCCTTCCCTGCCAAGCACCTCTTTGCCACAAGATGCCCCTTCCTGGTTGGATGACACCCAGCATTACTACACAGATACTGCAAGTGCATGGGACCCTTCATTTAAAGTGTACTGATCATCACGTCAGCACCACCTTTAAAACCATTAAAACACAAAAATAAAAAAAATACAGCCAGTGGGAAGCCATATAGAAAAAGAGAGGGGTATTTTTTTTGGGTGGGAAGGGAGGAGGAAGTTTTTTTTTTTTTTTTTTTTTTTAGAGGGATGCTGAAGTCCACAACTAAGCGTTGAATACATATCTTATCTCCTAAACTAGCTTGAGGCTTGTTGAAAGCCTGCTAGCTGCTTGTTTAGGGTGACAAAACATAAAGACCCAACAGGAACGCCAGACCAAATGGTTCAAGATGCGTCAAGGATTCATCTTATGATTACATAAAGCAGCCGATGCGTTTAGGGGGCCAACAGGCTCCCCCTTTCATTGGGGCTTAGAATTGGAATTATGGCTTATGTGGAATAAAATAAATCTCTATAGGGTCTCCCTGGCTTATTTATGGGATATCAAATAAGAGCATATGCCCCAAAAACCATCAGGGGCAGCTTCTCTTGGATATGTGTTTTGGGTGTTTAAAGTGGTAACTCTTCCAGTAAGATCTGCGTTTAACATTCTCATACAGAAACTGAAATTTTCTTTAAAGGCTTCAACAAAGTTGTATGTACAAGGCCTGTAAGTCAACCAGAACAAGAGGAGGGCCAGCATGAAGAGGTGAAGTTGTACAGTGGAATGGGAGGTTTATTTATGAAAAATAAATCTTACTTGCCTGATAGGATGGTTGGGGGATTGGGGGGGGGGGTACCTTGGTATGGGGAGAGGGGGCTGAACCTTGTGGGACTTCAGTCTGAGCTTGTACCACCATCGATAACGTTTCTCCTGCCCTCCCACCCCAGGGATATTATTTTTTTGGTGTGGTTTTCTTTAGGACAATTTTTGTTTGTCTACTCATTTGCCTTCTGTAGGTCTTTTTGTTCTTATTTAATTCTTACTGCGGTGTCCGGGTCATTTTGTTCACATGTCATAGCAGCGGGCAGAGGACTCTGGGTCTTTGAAGGTAGTGCTGTCCTAAAATTTTGGAAGGTTATGGGTTGGGCCCATCTTAGGTATGGGTGTTCCTTCCCAACAATAGGTCTAAATTGGTAACATTAATTTTACTGGGTTGTATCTGAGAGTATGGAGACGGTTCATTGTCCGTGAGACGGTGTAGTAGTGGCTGGGGACCTTTTCACTGGCTGCAGATACAGCTGGTTTTGCTGAGTGTATAAGAGCCTTCAAAGTCCTTGGACCTGGTAGGATCAATTGCTGTTCTGTTGGTGTCGTGGTCATTTTGTTGAGATCTAATCGCAGCGGGCAGAGGTCTCTGGGTCTTTGAAGGCAGTGCGATCTTAAAATTTTGGAGTGTTATAGGATGTGCCCATCTTAGGTTTGGGTGTCCCTTCCCAACATTAGGCCTACGTTGGTAACATTAACTTTTCTGGGTTGTATCTGGGAGTACGGAGGTGGTTCATTGTCCCAGAGGGGGTGTAATAGCGGCTGGGGGCCTTTTCACTAGGTCCAGATACAGCCGATTTTGCTGGGTTTAGAAGTGCCTTCAAATACCTTGGACCTGGTAGGACCAATTGCTGTTCTGTTTACCGTATGTCTGCTTGCATGTTATACATTGATTGCATTATTCACCAGTGTTGCACTAAATGTCTTTAGTTGTGTTAATATAAAGGGCTACTATGGTCACACAACTCCAAAATTGATATTTGTTGTCTGGTCATTTGGGATAGGGGGGTGTGTTGTATTTTGGGTTACTGGGGTAGGGATAGATTGAGCCTCGGTACTCTGCAAATTCCTCAGTCAAGGACTTAAGTTCACTGGGCATTGTAGTCACGAGAACTATAGCCCGGGGACCTGCACCTTTTAAAACAAGTCAGCGATGGGAGCTCCCATAATTCCATCCCCACAAGTTTACTTTAACAAAATACTGTAATAGCTTGCAAACTTTGTAACGTGTTGAAGAACATTTTTCAGGCTGGTGTAAGCTAGTTTTCCTGTCGTAAGCAACTCAAACAAACTGCATATTTTTAAGAACAGCAGTTGAAAACTGCTACGCATTAGCATAACAACAACTGCGTGTACATTTACCAAATGTTAAGCTGTTATGTTAACAAATTCACCAATTAACACTTGGCTTAGCTGCTCTGCCAAACATTCCCGTGTTATATCAATTTAGAACAAGCTACGGTGGGGAGATCCAAAAGTTTGATTCATCTTATCATTCCCAGTTGCATTCTCCCCTTTAATATGTTCTTTGGCCAAATATATTGTTTGAGCAAAAAAAAAAAAAAAAATCCCCTTGTTGTTGAGAAACTGAGGTGCTAGTGACAGCCACCAACCGCGTATCTAAAGCCAAAATCGCTTGGTTTGGTTGTTGTGGATGGTGCAGGGTAAGGTTCCTAGAGCTCTACATAATTAGGGCTGGGTTGAGCACATGAAGCCTAGTTTTTCTTTAAAAGGGCTCCTAGAATCCCCTATCAGGTTTTAATTCCTGTCTGTGCTCTTAGTGGGGCATTTCACCCTATTTATTCTGGTGACCATTTGTACTAAGACAGCAAGTGAAATAATCCAAAATTAACAGCTGTCACTGGGAAACCTTCCAATGGAGACACCAGTTCCAGGAAAAAACATAGATGTTTCCCTCACCTTTAAGGGATTTCTTCTCACTTCCTGTTGTCTCTTTGGGACAGGAAATGAAGGATAACCTCCCTAAGAGATAAAGGCATCAATGAAAAGCAGAACATTTATATTGGAGATCTTGGATTAGACTTTATTTAGCTTTCATGGTTGAAGAAACCATGAAAGAAGAAAGTCATTCAAGTTCATAGGGAGCAAGTGGCTCCATATAAGGGTGTCCCTTATCTAAGGGACCTGAAGTTTAAGATCTACAAGCAAAAAGTCCAATGAGAGCACCAGACCAAAGATCTAAGAGACCAAAAACTTTTAATAGTAGTGTCTGCTCATAATAAGACAACATGGAACAGCCAACGCAATTGGTTTGCGACTTGCCAATACTACACCCTATTAAGTCCAGTGACAGCATTTATAAAAGCCTAATGAAGGACGGGGGTGTCTAAACCCCCCCAAAATGCATTGGCTGTTGTCTTGTTATGAGCAAACACTAATATTAAAAGATTTTGGACTCTTGGATCTTTGGTCTGGCAACTTATTGGATATTTTTACAAGCAATAAAAACCCGAGGGGTGTTTAACTCTTCCCTACTCTATCTCCCCCCCCCCCCCCCAAAAAAAAAAATTGACTTTAGATATTTAATAATATCTAAAATTAGATAATTAGATTTTTCAAATGATTGTTGAATGATATTGCAAAGGGAATGACAACTGAAGGCTGGACCTTAAAGAGCAAGCCCTTAGTGGACATGTTTTCAAGGTCAAGATTTGGTTGTTAAGGTGAACCAGGAAATTAAAGCCATGCCAGTTTTATACTTGCAGTCTGAGACCCCACTGGGGAGATTACCCTTCACTGGACTTCCTGTTTGGACAGGAAGTGATGGGAAATCTCTCCAATTAGGACAAAGTCTGCAACCACTTCCCTCGTTTCAGGTCCTGGTGTCACATTTGACAGGAGATGAGAGCATGGTCATGCAGGAACACTGAAAAACTATAACCAAATCATTGTTACAAGGTTGGAAGCACAACATTTTGGCCATTTAGGCTGAAATGCGTCAACTGACTTAATATGCGCTTGTTCACTGTGGCTATTCAATAAAAAGAAGAAATTTTAAGAGCAACAACCGGAGTGAGGATCATTTTTTCTACATTTTGGCCATATGGTGGATGTTTTAACTTCTATCCCATGTAGTCTAAAATATTTTTGAGGGCAACCGAGTCCTCCACCAAAACTCAATGGCTAATAAAGTCTGCAGTTCCAAAAGTAGCAAGCATACAGTATAAAAGGACAAGTGATAAAACTTTTCCACACCCACTGCAACCTGTCCGATAACTTTATGTAACTTATAATAATTATTATAACAGCATCCCACACCGAGTTTAACATATTCATGCGTTATGACTTAGAGAACATCTGATAAATTATACGTTCAAATTGCAGGGTGTCTTTTCATCCAAGACGCTCCCCGTAATTAAGATCCCCCTCCGCTCTGATGTCAAGTTTTAGAGTGGAGTCAGTGAATAAACACAATCTATTCAACAGTGTTAAGTGAATGTTAATTGTCAGTAAAAAATTGAAAGAAGTCAAAGAAATTCAACTGTCAGAAGAAAGCCAAGTCAAGCACAATCTGGATAAGCAGGTTACTGGTTTAGACAAGTGTTAACAATTTGGATAAGGAACATGTAATATAAATAATGAGGACAGGTCACTAAAAAGGGGATCGGGACACCATCATCTTCAATAGTACCCAATCAAACTCTTCCATAGTGCATTGGGGAAATGAAAGACAACCAAATTGGCTGAAATGGGCAAAAAAGACCAATATGAGGCCTGTTCCTCGAGTTACCTCATTAGTCTTGCATATTAAAGCAGACCTGCTATTTGCTACAGCCATTTTGTTAGATAAACCAATGTTCATGGAAACCCATTGGGTTCAGAGAGATCAACATTGCCACACAAGGTGTTCACAGGCACTGCCGAACGTTGATTCACCAAACAAAAATGGATGTTTGCAAATGTGACAGGTCCACTTTATCTATGCTGGCACCTCATGTGAATATCAAGCAAACCAGGCCACGAAGCACAGCCATGCAGAAAAACACACTCCTTAAACTCATAAGCCCTCCACCAAGGGATGGGCTACTGAGCTGTGTGTAGCAGGCCCACTCCTGAAGTATAGGGTTAGGATTTCAATCTCCAGTAAGCAGCACTGCAGGCTCCTATCTTGAGTGTAAAGACAATACATGCTGTACCTTTTCAATAACAAGACAGTTGAGGTTCCAGTACAATGATATGCTGGTATATTGAATGCCAGGACAATGACACAGGAACAACAGGTGGTAGAAGGGACACTTGGGTTTCCCACAACAATGATATACTGATATCTCAAACTGCAGAATGGCACTTGGGGGTCCTAACACAACAGCACACTTGACACAGAACAATGACACACTTACATTCACTTACAGTGTGAAGGCACAAAGACACACCAACACTTAGAGCCCAGAACAATGACACACTGAAACTTGGGGGTCCAGAACAATGACACGCTGACACTTGGGGGGCCCAGAACAATGACACTTGGGGGCCCAGAACAATGACACGCTGACACTTGGGGGTCCAGAACAATGACACACTGACACTTGGGGGTTTATAGCAATGACATATTGACACTTGGGGCTCAGAACAATTACATGGTTATACTTGGGGGTCCAGAACGCTGACACTTGGGGTTCACAGAACAAAGACACATTGACACTTGGGGTTCACAGAACAAATACACATTGACACTTGGAGGTCCAGAACAATGACATAGTAATACTTGGAGGTCCAGAACAATGACATAGTAATACTTGGTAGTCCAGAAAACATACACACTGACACTTGGGGATCACAGAACAATGACACGCTGCCACTTGGGGGCCCAGAACAATGACACGCTGCCACTTGGGGGCCCAGAACAATGACACGCTGCCACTTGGGGGCCCAGAACAATGACACGCTGCCACTTGGGGGCCCAGAACAATGACACGCTGACACTTGGGGGCCCAGAACAATGACACGCTGACACTTGGGGGCCCAGAACAATGACACGCTGACACTTGGGGGCCCAGAACAATGACACGCTGCCACTTGGGGGCCCAGAACAATGACACGCTGACACTTGGGGGCCCAGAACAATGACACGCTGACACTTGGGGGCCCAGAACAATGACACGCTGACACTTGGGGGCCCAGAACAATGACACGCTGACACTTGGGGGCCCAGAACAATGACACGCTGACACTTGGGGGCCCAGAACAATGACACGCTGACACTTGGGGGCCCAGAACAATGGCACGCTGACACTTGGGGGTTTATAGCAATGACATATTGACATACATAATGACACATATTGACACTTGGGGCCCAGAACAATGACATGGTTATACTTGGGGGGGGTCCAGAACTTACACACTGACACTTAGGAGTCCCAGAACGCTGACACTTGGGGTTCACAGAATAAAGACACACTGACACTTGGAGGTCTAGAACAATGACATAGTAATACTTGAGGGTCCATAATACATACACACTGACACTTGGGGATCACAGAACAATGACACACTGCTACTTGGAGGTCCAGAACAATGACACACTGACACTTTAGGATCACAGAACAATGACACACTGACACTTGGAGGTTTATAACAATGACATATTGACACTTGGGCCCCAGAACAATAATACTTGGGGTGCAGAATACTTGCAAACTGACATTTAGGGTCCGGAACAATGACATACTGACACTTGGGTTCTTATAACAATGACATACCGACAACTGGGGGTCAGAGAGCAATGCTGCAATGACACTTGTGGCCACAAAACAATGACACACTGACAACTGGAGCCTTTGTACCAACCAAGCCTGTCTGCTATATGTGGAAAATCTCCTCCCCCGTGTCTGTACATTACCCAAGAACCTGCAGTGCTGCTGTGGCCTGTAGCTCCTCCCCCGCGGTACTCACTGCGAGTCTATAATTCTGCATCATTTTATCAAACTCCTCGTCAATCTTTTTATATTTCTCCTCCGTCTGCGGAGTCAGCGCAAACACCTCGTCCGCGTCCGGGCTCTCGTACTCTCTGTGCTTCTTGTTCAGCGCCTGCTTTTTCACATCAGGGTTGGGGTGAGGTATTTTTTTTTTTTTGTCCCAATTTTATTTTCGTGGTTTTATTAATGTATGTATTTTTTGGGGTGGGGGAGAGGTATAAAGGGAGAAAAAACAGAGAAAAGAAAAAAAGATGAAGAGTTGCTGGAGAAGGCACGGTACTTACGCCATAGCGTTTGAACAGTATGTCCAAGTCCTCGCTGGCTTTGCGATATTTGTCTTCCATGAGAGGGCTCTGGTCAATGGAGTCATCCCCGTCCGGTTCGGGGCTGTCACACCCGTTAAAACCTTTCTTTCTTAACGTCTGAAATCATAACCAGGAAAAGCTCAGCTTCTCCACACTCTACAACATCGGGGGAGAACGATTAACCACAGCCCTGGTACAATAACATGGAGTAGCCATTTCAAGTCCAACTCCAGCCAAAACGTATGTTGTAGATAGAACGGGGAAGGGTCAGATTTGTATTTCTGTCTTTGTTCCCCGCTGGGGAGATTTCTCCTGACTTCCTGTCAGGAAAGGAAGTCAAGGGAAATCTCTCCGGTAGGGACATAGACTAAAAACAAAGCCACATGTTTAGTAGATTGCGGTAGGGTTAGAATGTCCACAACATGTTTTAAGCGGTCTGTGCCTTTCTGTCCAAGTTACAGCTGCTCCCCCCTTTCTTGTACAGGTGTCACAGGGACAGGAAGTGAGGGGAAAATCTCCCCTTTGGGGGTCATAGACAGAAAATGTAACTATTCCCCAATTCTATCTAAAACAAACCAACAAAAACGTTGGCTGGAGTTGGGCTTTAAGTAGACCATCGGTGAGTCTTCCCACCAGATTTCGCCCATAACTGGAACACTATATAAAGGAGGATTGATGAGAAAAAAAACAAGCTACATATTCAAAAACAGATAAAGCAGTTAAAGGACAGACATGATTTATATTATAATCACGGTTCTTCACATCAATAAAACATTCAATGAACTTATAAGAAACCTTAATGGGGAAAACATGGCGGCTACCATTAGGACCTCTCCATCTAAAAATGCCATGCCTGGCCATCAAGCTGGTTCAAATACATTCAGTCACTGATACAGAACAGATAAAGACCAGAGTTTTTTGTTTTTTTAGGGGGGAACGCACAGAATGTATGTAATGGCAAGGGGTACTAGAGTGTGCTGGAGGGTCTACTGATGCTGGCTGCTGGGGGATCTATTGTTGTGGTGGGTCTAGTGTTGCTGGGGAGGTATATTGTTGCTGGTGGAGGATTAGTTGATGCTGGAGGGGGTCAATTGCTGCTGGGAGGGATCTAATGTTGAGAGAGGGGTCTATTGTTGCTGGCTGCTGGAGGGCAGTGTTAATTTTGACGTCAAATTTCAATTTATTTTTGGCCATGGTCTCTTGACTAAAATGGCATTTTAGTTGTCGTCGTATTTTAGTCATCTGGATTGTTTTAGTTGTATTCTAGTCGACTAAAATTGTGTTATTTAGTCGCCGAATATATTTTCAGCGACAAAATTAACACTGGAGGGTCCATTGACGCTGGGAGATCTATTGTTGCTGTTATGGGGGTATTTTTTTGTGGTGCCTCTATTGTTGCTGGGGACATACAATGTTGCTGGGTAGATCTATTGTTGTTGGGGGGGTCATTTGTTGTTGGCTGCAGGGGATCTATTTTTACTGTTTTTCTTGTTATTAGTATCAAATTCCATACAAATTACTGGGTTCTGCATGCTCTAAAAGGAGGTGGTACTGGAAGGTGGGGAGGGAGTGGAACCAGGGGACAGTGCTAAGAGGTGGGTAGGGGGTGTAGACAAGGGGTGATTTGGAAGGGGGGCCTACCTGCACCTGTTCCCTGAGAAAAAAAAAAACCCTGTTAAGGACTAATGCCTTTTCTCCAACTTATCGTATCTGTATTCTTATTCTGGATTAGTGACACAAAGGTACTGAAGTCCCTGGGTCAAGAGAGAGTCAAGGGAGGGCCAAGCCACCAGCATCTCCAAGAAGTTCACAATGGTGGCCTACATATCCTCCCATGACAAGTACCAATATTGAGACCTGCAAAAATGAAAGTTGTAAAAAGTAAATCAGGTTATAACATATCAATCAATACCACAGGCAGCCATATTGTCTATTAATAACATTGGCCTTTTAGATTGCAAACCAATGTTTGACGCAATGGCCTATCAACCTCTCTCTTTACATTTTGGATGGAAGGTGGAAAGAGAAAAACCTCTGCCTGATTTTATGGAGGTCTGACTCTGTGCCCCTCTGGGAAGATTTACTTTTCCTATTCATCCTGGAACCATTGTCACTGGGACAATAAATGATAGGAAATCCAAAATGTTACAGTTGTCAGCAGAACAGGAGGTGAGGGGAAATCTTCCAAAGGGGACACCTGTTATGGTGACAATTGTCTATGAAGGGATTTTGTGGAGACTTCCTCCCACTACCTGTTCGGTGTTCAGTTCAAAAAGACTTATCCAAGCAGTGCTGGGACTTGCACTGCTTTAATGAGCTCTCAGGCTTAAACAAGGCTGCTCACATAAAACAATATTGTAAACTGACCACGGTGTATCATGGCTGATGAGCCTAACACAATGGTCAGTTTACGTGCCTCCATCATCCGCACCTGCTATCCGCTCTCTTCTATGCTCCTGTGTCCTCCTCTGCTCTCCCCTCTCTGTCTGCTCGTGACAGTGCCGCCCCTCCCCCCCTCCAGCTGCACTCATAACGCTAACCTGTATACACTATCAGCACTGCCTCCCATTGCAGTGTCCCTCTCATTTAAGAGCCGAGATTGCGATCACATGACCAGCCAGCTCTCTCCTCCTCCCCTCCAGACTGACATCAGCAGAGGTATCTCAGCCCCTCCCGCTGCATCTGTCAGAGGAGGAAAGGAGAAAGCTGGCTGGTCATGTGATCGCAATCTCGGCTGTGAAATTAGGTATTTGCAGCATTAATTTTTATAAATCATACAGAGAGGGGGACACTGCAATGGGAAGCAGTGCTGATGGTGTATACAGGTTAGAGTGGCTTAACAACCACTTTATTGCTGTAAGTCAGAAATTCGTGAAATTGAATAGTACTCTATCATTGGTGTCAGTAGGAGGAATAGTGCTTCATCATTGGTGTGAGTAGAGGAATATTACCCTATCGCTGGTGTCCAGAGGAGGAATAGTGGCTTATCTTTGGTGTCAGTGGAAGAAACAGGCCTCCCATGTAAATGTCAGTGGGAAAAATGGTGCCCCATCATTTGGTGTCAATAGAAGAAACAGTGCCTCGTCGTTGGTGTCAGTAAGAGGAATAGTGCCCTATTGTTGGTGTCAATGGGAAGAATAGTGCCACATCTTTGGTGTCAGTGGGAGGAATGGTGCCCCCCATGTAAATGTCAGTGGGAAGAATGGTCCCCTATCACTGGTGTCAATGGGATGACTAGGGCCCCATTGTTAATGTTAGTGAAATAGTACAGTCCATCATTGGTGTCAGTTGGCAGAATAGTGCCCCAACGTTGATGTCAGCAGGAGGAATAGTGCCCAAACGTTGGCTGTCAGCAGGAGGAACAGTGCCCTATTGCTGGTGTCAGTGGAAGGTACAGTGCCCCATCGGTGTCAGTGGAAGGTACAGTGCCCCATCGGTGGTGTCAGTAGGGGAAATAATGGCTCATCTTTGGTGTCAGTGAGAGCAACAGCACCCAACAGTTGGTAGGTGTTGGTCAGAGAAATAGTGCTCAATCGTTGGTGTTAGTCAAAGAAATAGTGCCCATCTTTAATTTTTAGAGGGAGGAATAGTGTTCCATCATTCATATCAGTGGCCTCCAAACTGCGGCCTGTGGGCCAGATGTAGCCCTTTGCTTGTCTATATCTGGCCCTTGGGGTACCCTTCCATCCACAGATGCCAATGATGGGGCACCATCCCATCCACTGACCAACGATGATAGGGCATTATTCCTCCCACTTATACAATGGGTAACTATTCCTCACATTAAAACCAATGATGGGGCATTGTTTACTTCCACTGGCTATAGTCTGGCCCCCCCCTACAGGCTGAAAGACGGTAAACTAGCCCTTTGTTTAGAACGTTTGGAGACCCCTGATTTCGATTAAGAGGAATTATGCCCCAATGTTGGTGTCAGTTGAATGAATGGAGCCTTATTCTTAGTGTCAATGGGAGGAATAGTACCCCAGGGGCTGGATAAAGGCAAGCAAAGGGCTGCAGTTTGGAGACCACTGAGAAACACAATAATAAATAGCAATGTCTAGCTGGCAGAATTGGGTTCCAGTAAATATCTTCTATATAAATAAGCCTGGCCAGGCTGTAGTTCATACACGAAACATAAAATATGGCCATTCACCCTATATAGTCTCCCTCCATCACCTTAGAAGTCAGCCTAGGAGACCGGAGAGAAAGAGAGGCCTTTGCTATTCTCAGAGCAGCCTCTGATGTACCTATGTAAAACCTGTATATAAACAGTGCGTTTACATACGTATATTTATATACACGCAGTTGCAGCGCTGAGTTAAACAAACCTTTTGCAGGCAGATGGCCCCTAAATTGGCGATAGAAAGTGTCTTGTCATTACGGCCTCCCTGACAAATAAGCGTTTCATCCCGCGCCGAGGGATATTTTAGGAGATGGCGAGTTGCTCGCCTGGGCCCTGTGCGCCGTTCTGCTTCGGTTCCTTCCCGGTATATTAAACATGAATTAGGAGCTTCATTCTGATGCCAGGTCCAGGCCAAAAAAACTTCCAGGCGGGCTCCATGCTGCCTCAGCAATAAACGGTCGTCTTTGGGACAACGTTCATAATTGCGATGAATTCCTTCGCCTCTCTGCTGACTGGAGCAAATCGGCACAATGCTGTGCAGCTGTTTCGCTGTACACCATTCTGTAAATCTGGCTATTTTTACACGCCGGGCGGCAATTTAAAGCGCAGACATCTCAAAAATAAACACAGCGGGGCAGAGGAGCCGCCACAAATGCCTTTATCCCTCCGTGGTTAAAGTAGATGTAAACCCAATCGTTAAAATTTCATTTAAATGTAAAAATGTTAGCCGTTTCAAAAGTCAACTTTACAGGCTGAAGTTTTCCTAAAATAATTCTTGGTGATCTTGCTATGGAGGTCCTTGTTCAGATACTTCCTGTTATAGAGTGACAACGCTCAGTTCCTGTCTACCAGTTGTTTTTATGTGTTGTCACTTGGTCTCATGCTCTCCCAATGGACACTGCAAGTGGTGGTGCTAATGCACACTACTCAGACATGGTCAATGTCATTGACCTAATAAGGCCATGTGGCCATAATGGGTCAATGATGTCCACCTTTTTGTGTGCGTGAAGGTGGGGAATACCATGGTCGTGGTTGATTGGGAATGACTGCTTCCTTTCAGGTTTGGTCAGGTAGGAAATGCCATGGCTGCGGTTGAGTGGGAGCGACCGCTTCCCTCTGTGTTTGGTCAGGCGGGGAAAGCCATGGCCACGAATGATTGGGAGTTACAGCTTCCTTCTAGCTTTGATCAGGTGGGGAACTCCATGGCCATGGTTGAGTGGGAGTGACAGATTCCTTCCAGGTTTGGTCAGGTGGGGAGTGCCCTGGCCGTGGTTGAATGGGGGTGACGGCTTTTTTCTCAGTTTGGTTAGGTGGGGAATGCCCTGGCTGAGGTTCAGTGGGACTGACCGCTTTCTTCCGGGTTTGGTCAGGTGGGGAATTCCCTGGCTGGGGTTCAGTGGGACTGACAGCTTTCTTCCAGGTTTGGTCAGGTGGGGAATGCCCTGGCAGAGGTTCAGTGGGAGTGACAGCTTTCTTTTCGGGTTTGGTCAAGTGGGAGTGATGGCTTCCTACTATGTTTGGTCAGGTGGGGAATCCCATGGTTGCGGTTGAGTGGGAGTCACAGGTTCCTTTTGGGTTTGGTCAGGTGGGGAATGCGATGGCCATGGCTGAGTGGGAGTGACCGCTTCCTTCCGAGTTTGGTCATAGGTGGGGAGTGCCCACAACTTTTGGATTTGGTCGGGTAGGGAATGCCATGGCCACAGTTCAGTGGGAGTGACAGCTTCCTTTCAGATTTGGTCAGGTGGGAAATGCAATGGCCAAGGTTGAGTGGGAGTGACAGCTTCCTTTCAGGTTTTGGTCAAGTGGGGAATGCCATGGCTGCAGTTGAGAGGGAGCGACAGCTCTCAAACTCCCAGTTTCCAAGTTTGGTCATAGGTCGGGAGTGCCCTGGCCACAGTTGAATGGGAGTGACTGCTTTCTTCGGGTTTGGTGAGGAGGGGAATGCCCTGGCCACGATTGAGTGGGAGTGACAGCTTCTTTTCGGGTTAGGTCCAAACCCAAGCAGGCATATTTTACGATGTACAGCCATGTACCTGCAAATATGTCCATGAGCCCTTAAAAAGCAATTACTTACCTTATCCATTACTCCCCTGAGAGTTGGTGCTCTCCTCCTCCTTCCGACACTCCAGGTTGTAGGTGGGCCTTCACAACTGCTGCTTTCACACTGGAGTGGGCAGGCTTAACAGTAAAACGCCCCTATTTTTAGAGGCGCATTACCGTCGTTTTTGTAGAGGTTTTCGGCCGCTAGCAGGGCACTTTTAACCCCCGTTAGCGGCCGAAAAAAGGGTTAAAACGACTCACAAAGCGCCGCTTTGCCGGCGCTGCCCATTCATTTCAATGGGCAGGAGCGGTGCAGAAGCGGTGTATAGAAAAACGCATTTATTTTATTCTTTTTATTATTCCTATTATTTGTTTTATTATAGAACCAGTGTAGGGTTTTATTCCTCACCAATATAAAAAAAAAAAATAAGGGACACTGATGTACTTGAATAAGCAAAAAACTGTGTCAAAGGTGTTTCACATAAAAAAAAAAAAAAAAAAAAAAAAAAAAAGTAACTAACTTTGTCCTTAACGAAGGCAAGTCACAGTGAACCCTGTGCGTGAGGCGGGCCCTGAAACGCAGGATTTATAGGGAGCGCCAGCTATGCCAACATTAAATGGCACTGGCGGAATCTCTTAAAATCCTCTAATGGTTTCCTGTTGCTTTTGACCCAGCGTTTAAGTGGAGTGCAAATGGCGATTAAATGCATTTGGGATTTTTTATGAGCGGGCCTTTCGGCTCGCCTGTCCTGCAATTAGTACACAAAGATCCTGCCTTGTGTGTCTCCGCTTGCCGGCGCTGAGACGCGGAGGAAGTTGGGATGCGCTCAGATGAGAAGAGCAATGTTCTTTTAACAGACTTTTGAGAAGAGTGTAAAGCCTTTCTCATTTTATATGCAAACTTGGGGACAAGCTTTAGAAAAACTTTTGCTAACATGCCGCCCGTGCGACTGTATAACCAATACCGCCAGAAGCTTTTCTTACCTTTTGTTTTGAACGGCTGGCTTTTATTAAAGCTGACCTCCAAGCAGTCAGCTAAATACACAAATAAAATACATATATGCATTGTCAAAGGATTTTTCTATCCAGTCCTGAGATTTATACAGCTCTGCCACACAGCACAGCCCTGTCTGGCGGGACATTAGACCTGCAATTCAGTAACACTTACTGTTTTAGCTCCTCCCCCAAGCGCTTTGCATTTACCTTTTTGATCTTTTACCAAGATGAATAAACTTACATTGGACTAGATACGCACTTTCATCCTTTGCACTCTTTTTGTTGCTATTTCCTGAAGAAGCAGAATGAAAATCTGGGAAATGCGTTGTGACCCCATCCCACAATGTGGCCAATCTTATATATATTCAAATATGTAAACCCTGCTAAACGCGTTAGGATCGTCCAGCGCTTAATTGTTTAATTGGGCAGAATAGTAATTAATGAGCAGCGGCCAATAGAGTCCATGCACACCGGATGCGTGTAAATGTTTGCACAAACCTTCCATGCATACAGCGTATGAACAAGTTGTTGCCGGCAAGATCCAGAGAAAATCTGCATGGCCGTGTGAAAGAGGCCCTATATGTGTTCAGATGTTTCTACTCCTGAGGAACATGAGAAATACGCCGACGAAACGCTTCTTTATTTAAACACGTTTATTTATGCAGCGTATGTACTAAATAAACATGTAAAAACACCCGGCGCCCGACGAGGCGGCGAGCTTCATATGCTGCAGCGATATCTAACAATTACAAGGGAATCGTCACCTTGCCGGTGAAGTTCTATTCAGGTCTTGCCATTTTCTCCTTAGAAAAAGAGACACAGGGGGTGATGGATTCTGGGAAAACCTTAGTGAGGGGGGAGGAGCTACTCCGCTCCAGGGCTCTCAAGACTGCAAATACATTTCATCGGCACAATTTGTGGTTTGGTTGATGCCGATTTTCACTCTAAAAGGACGGAGAAATCTTTCTTTAGGCATCAACAGGGGTCATATCTGTCTGCGTGTGTGTGTGTATATATATATATATATATATATATATATACACATACATACACACACACACACACACTTTATAATATATATATATAAAAATTTTCTTTAGTGTGTGTGTGTGTGTATATGTATATATGTGTGTGTGTATATATATATATATATATATGTGTATATATATACACACACGTATACACATAATGTGTATACATATGTATATACACACACTCACAAACATATGTATACACATTATATTACGATATATATATATATATACTGTATATACACACACACACACATTAAAGAAAAAAATATATATATAAAAAAATATTTTTTTTCTTCAATATGTGTGTGTGTGTATATATATATATATATATATATATAGTAATATAATGTGTATACATAATGTGAGTGTGTGTATATACATATGTATACACATTAAAGAAAAAATAAGGAATATATATATATATATATATATATATATATATACACATACATATATACACACACACACACAAACACACGCATTGCTGCTGTTGCATATTATGACAGGAACTTATTCAAACAACCAGCGCCATTTCTAGGGTCGCACATTTCCAGGGACAAGGCCCTTTAAACCTTTGCCATGCTTCTACGTTTGCTGCACTTCCTTCCATCCAAAATGTCTCTTGAAACAAAAGCAAGCTGCCCCATTAATAAAATGCTCCCTTATTGTTTTGTCATTGCTGACCTTAGCTGACATTAGCTGGCAATCTCAATGGCCATTTGAGAAAGAAAATCCCAAACCGGTAAACCCCTCCCTTTAGATGTGGCCTGTTATGGGACAACTTGAACTTGATGATTCAAGAGGCAGCTTAGACGAAAGGTAAAAAAAAAAAAAAACACTGCAGGCTGCAGAGGACAGCAGATATTTGATCGAACATTTTAGATAAGATCCTAAAAACTTTGGCCAGCGGTTGGGCCTATAGAAAAAGCCAAGATGAAACGTTCTTCAATCCAGAAATCAGAAGCTACTTAACCCAATGTCAATCAAGTGTTTCAGGCACTGGAGTTGGAAAGGATGGCGTTCAATCATCTGTGTCACCTTCCTGGCATGGCACGGGGTAGGGGGGGGAAATCACAAGAACGTCCCAACTGAACTGCACATATTTTTTAAGCCAGGAGAGTTGACTTGTACAGATTTCAGCAGTTTTCGGATGTGTTCAAGCGAGGCGGTGAAGCTCTCAGATCGCAGCATCGCCCGGAAGCTTCTGACCTCTACAAAAGACACGGGAGGGGACATCTCAGGCGGTGACACCCTCCAAATGCAGGGCGGCTAAATATAGCCCCCGGGACAATTCGATGGAGCAGACTGCTGCGCGAACGCGTTTCATAACTTGAGCCGCAGAAGCGCACAGCCAGCACACTGGAGCCATATGGACGAGGGGAGGAGGACATCTGGAGAAAGGATTAGGACAGCACTAAGGAAGTCTCTCAGGTGACAACATACCTGCATTTGCTTAGCAGGCAGCTGAAAGCACTTGCTCCACTGTAGGCCTCCAATTTTGTCAGCAGGTGCAGCAAGGAAAAAAAAAAACTTCCATCGCCCTCATAAGTACATTAACCACTTCAGCCCTGGAAGATTTTACCCCCTTCCTGACCAGAGCACTTTTTGCGATTTGGCACTGCTTCGCTTTAACTGACAATTGCGCGGTCGTGCGACGTTGCACCCAAACAAAATTGATGTCCTTTTTTTCCCACAAATAGAGCTTTCTTTTGGTGGTATTTGATCACCTCTGCGGTTTTTATTTTTTGCGCTATAAACAAAAAAAAGAGCCACAATTTTGAAAAATAAGCAATATTTTTTACTTTTTGCTATAATAAATATCCCAAAAATAAAAATAATTTTTTCCTCAGTTTAGGCCGATATGTATTCTTCTACATAGTTTTGGTAAGAAAAAAAAAAAAAAAAAAAAAAAAAAATCGCAATAAGTGTATATTAAATGGTTTGTGCAAAAGTTATAGCGTCTACAAAATAGGGGATAGTTTTATGGCGTTTTTATTATTTTATTTTTTTATTATTATTATTAGTAATGGCGGCAATCTGCGATTTTTTTTTTTTTTTTTTTTGTGACTCTGACATTATGGCGGACACATCAGACACTATTGACACTTTTCTGTCATTTATACAACGATCAGTGCTATAAAAATGTACAGATTACTGTGTAAATGACACTGGCAGTGAAGGGGTTAACCACTAGGGGGCGATCAAGGGGTTAATTGTGTCCTAGGGGGTGATTCTAACTGTGGGATGGGGATGGGCTACTAGTCACATGACAGTGATCTCTGTCATGTCACAAGGCAGAACGGGGAAATGCCTTGTTTACATAGGCATCTTCCCGTTCTGAGGCTCCGTGACGGGATCGCCGGGACACCGTTGAACATTGAGTCTGCGGGTCCCGCGGGCACAGTCACGCTGTATGCGCCAGGCGCACACCCGCTAGCCCTTGCCAATTAAAGGGGACGTACAGGTACGCCCATTTGCCCACCGCTGCCATTGTGCCGACGTATATCGGCGTGCAGCGGTCGCCAAGTGGTTAAAAGGCCAAAATCTACATACATATATATATATCCATGTACAGTGTTGGACCCCATGCACACTGGATGTTTAGGCCCGATGCATGAGGCTCTGGTGTTTAGGTGGAGGGAGGTAACATAAGTGCACTGACCAGCAACTGCAAAACTCTTTAAGGGCTCGTTCGTATGTGCGGCAGGGACTGCCACTCCTCTGAAAACGGATCCACACCCAGATCACTTATCAGAGGCATTTGACAGGCGGTGAGAAGGTGATACTTTGCCTCCTCGCGGGCTGATGTAACCGCACTACTGTGCCACAACCGCGTGCATAGCCTCGCACTGGTCATGTTTGGCGCCAACACCAGCTTAAAGTCACAGGCTATTTCATTTTTGCCATGGCCACGAAGCACAGCATAGCAGCTATGGCATGTGTACAGCCATAAGCAGTTTTCATCCAGTAGAGGAGTGGAGGATTAGAACAGTGGCCTCCAAACTGCAGCCCGTGGGCCGAATGCTTGCCATTGTCCGGCCCTTGGGGCACTATTCCTCCCACTGACACCAATGATGGGGCAACTATTCCTCCCACTGACACCAATGATGGGGCACAACTCCTTCCACTGATATCAATGATAGGGCAACTATTCCTTCCACTAATACCAACAATGGGGCACTATTCCTTCCACTGACACCAAGGATGAGGCACTATTCCTCAAACTGACACCAGCGATTTGGACTATGCCTCCACAGACACCAGTAATGGGGCACCATTCCTCCCACTGATACCAATGATGGGGCACCGGTTAGATCCATTGATATTGGGCCATTTTCTACTCCCACTGGGCGAAGTCCGGCCCCCTTAAAGTCTGAAGGACAGTAAACTGGCTCTTTGGAAAGATTGGAGACTACTGGATAAGAACATCAGTTGTTTTTTTTTTGCTCTTGGTGTCTTCCTGTGTCAGTGACACTCACGCCTTCTCAATTCTTTCTGTGGTGTTACCGGGACAGGACATGACAACAGAAATAGGCATTTATAGGGGAACTTCAGTTTGTTTCACCGAAGCTGCGGACTTAAAACTTAGATACTTACCAGTGCCTGGGGTCCTGCATTGTCTTCCCACAGCCAGTTCTTCTTACCACTGCACCACCATCTTGGATACGGGGGCTGGCTTTGGCTTCCTGGAGAACCACGGCCGTCTCTCCAGTGCGCATGTATGGCGCATTGTAAATGCCATGACATGCGACTTCTCCCAGGAGGCTGCAGGAAGGGGCAAGGGGACAGGATTGCGAAAGTGGGAGCGGGTACAAAGAAATTGGTACTCTTCCCCCCCCCCCCCACACACCAAAAAAAAACACTGTACCTCAGGCTGGGGAGATGGAGAGAGTGATTCAGGGAGACTTTTTAAATGAAATTCCGCTTTAGGAAGGGATGCTAATCACAGTCCCTTATACATTTATTGGGTAAAGGAGGATAAAGAGGCAACAGACCCATAAACGTTCACCCTTTGATGAAGTCACGTGTTCAGTGACGCAACGCGTCAGGGAGGAGCCAGGTGTCATCACTTCCAGTCGTGGAAGTACCCTACAGGAGCTGTTCATACAATTTTTAAACGGCAAGTTACTACGTTTTTTTTAATAAATGGAATTGAACTATTACACTATGGAGCCCCTTCTCTTTGTTGCATGACTTATTACATCTGATGAGCCTGGAGTATACCCTGGTACCGATAGTGCTGAGGATTATCTGTGGGAGTCGATTGATTGCCGAGGATCCATTGCTTTATACTAAGGCTTTATTTGACCCATGGGGGTCTTTGTATAAGGCGAGAGGCTGGGGCAAATGAGTGGCGCACCGCGGATGGTGATAACAATTGGATGAAGTGGATTTTGTTCAGTTGCTTTACACATGCACTTGTTTCTATTATATGAACTGTCACTTTGGAGTTTTTACTGGCTTTTTTGGACTTTTATTGCACTTTTGGAGGATCTGTTTGCACTTTATTCATATGCATGCACTATGTTAGATGTTTATATGTATGATCGTTATTGCATATTATGCTGAAAATTGTTCACACTTGAGGAGTCACTTTATAGCTTTAGCACGCTTTTATTATTATTATTATTATTATTATCTATTTTTGAGTCAGCGGCACATATTTATTTTTAATGTTTGAGACCCATAAACTACAATTCCCATAATCCCGCATCAGATCTCCATGGCCAGAGGGCTCCAGCTTCCGCGCCTCTCAATTTCAAAGTCAGCAAGTCACATTCAATTTGTTTCGCTCCTCTATTACGATCAGAAAAATGGCCGTTGTTACGTCAAGCGGAGCGGTTCCCACTTGTTATCTTTGGCCCACGGGCCCTGTGACAGAAATATGCTGACAAACGTGGATTCATGGGGTCGCTTCCATAAATGTATTCGTTATGAGAGTTCCAAGTGCCAATTTCGATGTGAAAAAAAAATGGAAAATATGATGGTCAACCACAAATTTTATTAATGCTATTTAGTTACTTTATAAGCAACCGCACAAACCACAGTGCGGCACAGGGCTGTACAACGGCTGCCTGAGCGGCTAAAAACGGGTTTGTTTATTCGTTCGCGAATAGCAGCGGCTAAGGGGGGGAGCTGGCAACGCCGGAGAGGCAAGGGGTTAAGAGTTCCGAGGATGGGGATGGGCCGGTGTCCCATGACATGAGGGTGGTCACGTACGGGAACAAAGTTAACACTTTTTGGACCTCTGAGCTAACTGCAAACCATTTATAACATTCGATGCTCATCGCCGCACGTGGCGTTTGACATGCATAAGTAGAGTTGACCAATCAGGGATGGGGGGGAATACAAGGCAAATCGGGCCTATTTACAAAGGTCTAACAGATATGTGTGGCGGCAAAAGGGTGGGCTTCAACGCGCACATGTGAGTTTCTGTGTTAAGCGTGCACTCACCGCGCACTCCCATCATAGAGACCGAGACGTAAAAGACAGCTCCTGGGGCCACGTTAATGATTAGTGGCCTGCGGGACTGGCTCCTGATCAGGTGACCACTGTGACAGCCAATTAGCGTAGTCACATGGTTTGATCTATCTGCCCCCCCCCCCCCCCCCCCGACGGTCAGAACTTTAAAAAAAAAAAGGAACGCCAAAGATATAAAAGATATAAAAGACCCAAACTATTGCAGCTTTGTAATCATTAAATGTTATTTTTAATTACAAGCAGGGCAGGTACCTGGAAGTGACCCGGTATCAGCCTCTTGCAGCCCCTGTACAGCAGAGCTGGAGAGTGAGAGAAAAGAAGCAGCACAAGGAGCCAATCAGTTCATGCGCTGACAAGAAGCATGCTGATAGGAGGAGAGAGTAGAGTGACAGAGAGGTGAGCTCATCACTGTGCTGCTTCTCCTTTCACTGTCCAGTCATCAGAGGTTGGGGGCTTATCCGGGACAACCGGAGCTCAGAGGAAGTGGGTTGAATAATGCTGGGCTCATCGCTTTGCTGCTTTTCCTTTCACTATCCAGCCATCACAGGTTGGGGGCCTGTCTGGGACAACCGGAGCTCAAAGGAAGTGGGTTGAATAATGCTGGGCTCATCACTTTGCTGCTTCCCCTTTCCCTGTCCAGTCATCACAGGTTGGGGATCTTGTCCGGGACAACCGGAGCTCAGAGGAAGTGGGTTGAATAATGCTGGGCCATCAGACTCTGGACATCTAGTGGCAGAAAAAAATAACGCAGGAGAAATCTCTGAACTGAAGATAAATATTACCGCAAAAGCTGACTTTAATTTATTTTTAATGGGCTATGTTTATTTTTGGCTTGAGTTCTGCTTTATCCCTAACCCCCCAAAGTTAAAACTCATCTATCCACGCTTTTGCCAGATCCAGGCTGTAAGACAGTCAGAACTTTTTAAAGGAACGCCAAAGTGGGCAGGAAGGGGTTAAAGGATAACTTAAGGCTGAACTCCTGACAGAAAAAAAAAACACAAAATATTACAGCTCTGTAACCATTAAATGTTATTTTTAATTACAAGCTAGGCAGGTACCTGAAGGTGACCCGGTATGAGCCTCCTGCAGTCCCTGTACAGCAGACCTGGAGCATGAGCGAAAAGAAGCAGCACAAGGAGCCAACTAGTTCATGTGCTGTCAAGAAACATGTTGATAGGAGGAGAGAGCAAAGTGACAGAGATGAGCTAATCACTGTGCTGCTTCTCCTTTCACTATCCAGTCATCAGACTTACAGCATGCATCTGGCAAAAGCGTGGAAAGGTGAGTTTTAACCTTGGGGGTACAACTCAAGCCAGAAATAATTGCTGCTTCTCCTTTCACCGTCCAGTCATCAGAGGTTGGGGGCTTGTCCTGGACAACCGGAGCTCAGAGGAAATGGGTTGAATGATGCTGGGCCATCAGACTAAGAACATCTAGTGGCAGAAAAAAGTACTGTGGGGGGGAAATCTCTGAATTGAAGATGAATACTGCAGTATTATTATTTATTTTTAATGGACTCAGAGATTTCCCCCCACAGTACTTTTTTCTGCCACTAGATGTTCTTAGTCTGATGGCCCAGCATCATTTAACCCACTTCTTCTGAGCTCAGGTTGTCCCAGACAAGCCCCCAACCTCTGATGACTGGACAGTGAAAGGAGAAGCAGCAATTATTTCTGGCTTGAGTTGTGCTTCATTCCCACCCCCAAGGTTAAAACTCACCTTTCCACGCTTTTGCCAGATACACGCTGTAAGTCCCATGATGAACCACACAGCCTTTGCCGCAAACCCTCCTGGAGAGTACTTCACCTTTCCTGCCCATGCATAGAAGAACCCAATTTACTCCTATGGAGAGACCATCTTTTAAGTGGCCGATCATAGGAATAGAATTCTTACGTTCATGCTCAAAAGCAAGGAAGTGGCCGGGAGTATTTGCAGCCGTGGCTGTGTGGCCTCCCATAGGTCTCAGTGTGGAATAGGCAGGTGTGGGACAGAAAGTGTTGAGAAATCTCTCCAAGAGGGACACAAATATCAAAACATATTTTAGGTAGAACGAAGCAGCTTTATAAAATATTGTTTTTTGTGCCTTCCGGTTACATCCAAACCCCCTTCACCCCATTTCCACTGCAGGTAAAAATATAAACAGATTAAACTTCATCTTTAAAATTGTTGTGGCCCAGTATACCCAAGCTTGTGCTCCCGGTTTACATTTCAGTAGCTGACTTCCCAGGGGGGCCCATCAAACAAAACCTGGGCACTATAGACGGGATGAACTTTAAGGCCTTCTCTAAATGCCGTAGCCCAGCAAGACAGGTCCCCTTCTCATGATCGCAGGATCTTGTCCTTGGCAGGATCAAGATAGAGTACACCCCACCGCTGTCCTGGTTGTCTGACAGCCCTCCCCCTCCCCCGGCAGTCGGCTGGTTATGTCCAAGGGGGCAGCCGGGGGCCCTGGTAGATAAAGTGACACCAGAAAGGTCAAACAATGACATTCAAGCCTCTCTGAGGGATGCGGGGAGGCTGCAGCCAGCAGAAACGTGACTAAGGCCTTGAACAAACACTTTATATCATTAGCTGCGATTCTGTGTCTTTTCCTGAACGCACCGGCGGCTGTCAACGCGGCATTGGGATCAAATCTTTTATGTTGTGGCTTAAAATTCTTTTAAGCCGACGTCAGCAACGTTCCCAGCTTCCCCTTGGTTGGAGGAAAGAACACTCTTAAAGAAAGACTCCTGTCTAGTCAAAAACTCTTTCTTGGCGTCTCAATAGACTCTTCCTTAGCATGCCATTTAGACCCATTAACCCCTTCCTGCCCACCCAGCCGATCGTGTGACCGCTGTGATTGGTTGTCACATGATCAGGAGCTGGTCCCGCAGACTCCCGATAATTAGTGGAGAGGCGAGTATAAGCCTTGGGGGCCTTGAGCAAAAACATCTTTCAACCTACTTTCTCTGAGCTCAGGTTGTCCCGGACAAGCCCCCAACCTCTGAGGACTGGACAGTGTAATGAGAAGCAGCACAGTGATGCTCATCTCTCTGTTATTCTGCTTTCTCCTCCTATCACCATGCTTCTTGCTAGCACATGAACCGATTGGCTCCTTGTTCTGCTTCTTTCTCTAAAACCCCCCAGCACTGCTGTACAGGGACTGCAAGAGGCTCATACCGGGTCACCTTCAGGTGCCTGCCCAGCTTGTAATTAGAAATAACATTTAATGATCTCTTAATGATTACAGAGCTGCTATAGTTTGTGTCTTATCTTGGGGGGGGGGGATTTGAGATCTTTTAGACCCCAAATCTCTCCATAAAGAGGACCTGTCATGCTGTTTTGTTATCGCAAGTGATGGTTACCTTCTTGGTGATAGTAGAAATAAAAGTGATAAAAAAAATTTAAAAAAAGGTTTTAGGGAAGTTTGTAAAAAAAAGTAAAAAATAATAATAATAAAAAAAATGTAAAGAAAAAAAAAAAAAAAAAAAAAGCATCTCCTACGCAAACGTAGGTCATGCCCACATATGTAAACAGTGTTCACACCATACATGTGAGGTATCATCATGAACGTCTGAGCAAGAGCAACAATTCTAGCACTAGACGACCTCTGTAACTCTAAACTGGTAACTTGTAGAAATGTTTAACGCGTCGCCTATGGAGATTTTTATGTACCGTAGTTTGGCGCCATTCCACGAGCGTGCGCAATTTTAAAGTGTGACAGGTATCTATTTACTCAACGTAACATCATCTTTCACATTATACAAAAAAAATGTTGTGTGTGTGTGTGTGTGTGTGTGTGTGTGTGTGTGTGTGTGTGTGTGTATATATATATATATATATATATATATATATATATATATATATAATATATTATGTTTTTGTTTTTTTGTAAAGTATTTTTTTCCCAAAATATTACAATGGAAAAACTGCTGCACAAAAGAAAATTGCAACGACCGCCATTTCATTCTCTAGGTGTGTGTGTGTGTGTGTGTGTGTGTATATATATATATATATATATAATAAAATGTTTGGGGGTTCCAAGTAATTTTTTAGCAAAAAACACCGATTTATTACTTGTAAACAACAAGTGTCAGAAAAAACCTGGTCCTGATCGAAATGACTGAATAGCCATAACTTCCCTTCATTTCAGAATAATTTGTAGTCAATCGGCCAGGGTCAAATAGTATCAATCATTTTGAATCGATCAGGCAGCACTGAGATACTTTGTTCTTAAATACAGTCGTGTTTTGATTGATCAGATGATGAGATCACATGGTAGAAACAGAAATGCAATCAATAACTTATCTATTGATCGAAATCCATTTCCCTGTATGTGGCATGCGGATCAAACATTTTCCAATCCTATAAGAAGAGATGGATTGGAAAATAAATCGATCATTTATTGAAGCTTGTATGGCCACCATAAAGGAGACAGTACAGTACAGAGATTGTACAATCAGAGTGTGTAGTGTATGGCCAAGCTTTAGATTGGCTCATATATTATAATTCTGAAGTTTGAATGTTGAAATGAATGGTGAAGGGAGGGAGCTTCTAACTGGCCGTCATCAGCAGTAGAGATTGCTGGAGGAGCTTCTGCGCTCGTAAGGTTGGCTAACAAAGTCCCAATGTGTCCCGCTCTGATAATGAGCCATTTGGGTGTCCGGGACGGAGGTGGGTGATCACCCCCTCCCCCGCTCGCCATCTGCACACCTCTCTTTCACGCTTCCTTATCGCCCCTCTGCACACCTGCCTGTCTCGGGTCTGACATTTTTAACTGGAAGACTGCAGAATTTAAATGGGTCTACGCGAGAGCTCTGCGGCGGCGGAAATGGTGCTAATTAAACATCGCCACCTTCCCCTGCTGAGCGCGAGAACCTGGCTTAACCCCTGTCTAGCCAGCCTTCGCCTTTTACATCACGACACAAAAAAAAAAAAAAAAATTAAATAAATCGAAAACCTCTATACCGCCTTCCCATAATTCACTGCACAGTAGGGTTCAGGCTGTAAGAGCCCGTGTGCGCATCATATTCTATATAGCCCGCACACGGGTGTGCGTCGGGTAGAAGCAGTGCAATGTGCTACTGCAACGCATCACAGTGTACGCTTTTTTTATTACCTTTTTTTTTTTTTTTTTTTTGAAAGCTTTATCGAAATGTCACAAAATGACACTTCAATTCCTTGCACAACAATGTGTCGCCGTGTGCGTTTTTATGCGTTGTGCTGGCGAACGCACATGCATGGTGTGAACAGCGTACATTGAGAACAGTTGTTTTCTATGTGTCCTTGTGCTGAGCCTGCGATGAGCGCAGTTTAAAGTAATGAGCCCTTTAATCTTTTCCATCCACCCCCGAGTCCCTTTAAAAGTTAAGTTTCTGAATGCCCAGGAGGGCGGAAAAGATTGGCCATCACATGACCACTGTGATAGTGATTGTCTGGCACAGTGGTTGCATGATCGGGTACCGATCGTTAGTGGGGGCCGAGAGCTGTCTTCGACAGCTTGGTCTTTGTGTTGAGAGTGTGCCGTGAACGCACTCTCAGAACAGAAACATCCCAGTGATACATGTGCAGCATGTGGGCGGTAAAGCCCACCCTTTTGCTGCCGTGCATATGTGTTAAGTGGGCGGCACCAGGTTAATAATAAGCTCTACTGGATCAGACAATGCACCATTCTAACATGTTTCAGGCACCTGGGTTGTTGGTGCTACAGGAAAGGAGCGGACAGAGGCTCCTAATCTAATGGACATCCTAGATGTGGGGAGAAAAAAGACCCTGTCACCACCTAGTACTCAGCAAACAAAAGGCAGGGGGTCTGTATTTCGAGTCCTTTCAGAACCCACCTGCAGCAGTGATGTATCCGGGATCAACGGAGAAATCTTTGAGGCAAGCCTACAGTAAAATGGACACTTTCAGGAGTTTCAAATAGGGAGCCTATCCCTTCCGGCCAAAGCACCACGCCCTTCATCGCCGATTCCCTGCACTGCAAATTGAGGGGAGGAAGATGGAAAGCACTTTTGATGGGTCACATGATGGTGGCACTGGAGGGATATAATAGAGACATTGAGGGGTATATTGGTGGAGCCTTTCCTTCCGGCAGAAGCACCACCAGCCTTCATTGCCACTTCCCTGCACTGCTCTGTATATGGAGGGGAGGGAGATGGAAAGCACTTTTGATGAGGCACATGATGGTGGCACTAGATGGACATAATAGAGACAATGAGAGATATATTGGTGGCACTAGGGTGTAGGAATGGTGGCACCCCATATTAGAAAAGAATAATTTACACTTTTAAGGGTTTTTTTTTTGTCCTCTTCCTCTAAATCAGTGGTTCTCAACCTCAATCCTCAAATACCCAAACAGGTCATGTTTTCAGAATGTCCTTCAATTTGCCCAGATGCTTTCAATCAATGTTAATGACTTGGTATTTAAGACTGTTGATTTATCTATGGGAAATTCCTAAAACTTGGGATTACTTGAGGATCAAGGATGGTAACCCTTTCTCTAGACCAGTGGTTCTCAACCATATTGAGGCCAGGGCCCGGTAAATTTTTACAAAACCTTCTAAGTAGATGGGAAATGTTCATACTCACACAAATATGTTAATACAAACTGTATTAAAATGGTGGAAGGCTCTGAATAGGGGTTTTGGAGGGAGTTGGGGAACTCAATGACCAATGAGGAACTCTGAAGTTGATGTGACGGCCCTGTATGGGGATTAGGTTTCTAGAGGAAACTGAGGGTAAACTGTAGGGTGAATGGGTCTCTCCAGAAAGTTGGGAGCTTTGCTGGGGCACTGTGAGAGACTGCAGGGCCCGGGTGGGGGCTGTTGGGAGGCTCTGCAGCAATCAAAGGAGCACTACCAGGGAGCTCCACTCTGCTCTAGATCAATAGTGGGTTTAGCGTTCAGTGGATGTAGGGTTTTCATTTATGTGTTTCTTCTCACTGAACTCGGTGGACATGTCTATTCCGAGCAGACTATGCAAGTATCTCTGACTGGAAGTTGCTGGCCCCTAAGGTCCATGGACTGGCATTGAGTGGCCCTTTTGTAAGGCCACTCAATGCCCAATTCAAAGCTCTGAAGTTGACTTGAGGTTCGTGTATGGGAATGATTGGGCAACTGTGAAGAATGGAGTCTCTCCAGAAGGCTGGGAGCTTTGTAGGGGCACTATAAGAGACTGTAGGACCCCATGAGGGCTGTTGGAGGCTCTGTGGTAAAGTTAAGGGGCACTACCAGGGAGCTAAGTGGTACTGTGGGAGCTGAAGGCTCTCGAGAGGAGGTCTGTGGGAGGTTGAGGGTCATGGCAGGCCACTATGGCAGCTGGAAGGCACTGTTGGAGGTTACAGGATTTGCAGTTGGCTGAAAGCCTGGAAGCTGGGAGGCTACAGCCCGGCAGCAGGCCATGGCCTGACAGTTGAGAACCACTGCTCTAGATCACATGTGAGTTTAGGGTTTAGTTGGATGTAGGATTATCATTTATGTATTTGGTTGATCTTGGTGGACATGTCCATTTCGAGCAGACTATGCAAGTATCCCTGACTGGAAGTTGCTGACCCCTGAGGTCCACAGACTGGCATTGAGTGGCCGTTCTGTAAGGCCACTCAATGCCCACTAAGGAACTCAGAAGATAACTTGAGGGCTGTGTATGGGGATGAGGTTTCGAGATGAGGCTGAAAGCAAATTGTAGGGGATGGGGTCTCTCCAGAAGGCTGGGGGCTTTGCAGGGGCACTTTAAGGGACTGTAGGGCCCGGTGAGGGCTGTTGGAGGCTCTGCAGCAAGCTAAGCAGCACTACCAGGGAGCTGGGTGGTACTGTGGGCTCTGAAGAGGGGGTCTGTGGGAGGTTGAGGGTCATAGCAGGCCCTTATGGGGGCTGGAAGCCACTGTGGGAGGTTAGAGGATTTGCAGTTGGCTAAAAGCCTGGAAGCTGGGAGGGTGCAGCCCAGGAGCAGGCCAAGGCCTGACAGTTGAGAACTACTGCTCTAGATCAAATGTGGGTTTAGTGGATGTAGGATTATCATTTGTCTATTTGGTTGAGCTTGGTGGACATGTCTATTTCGAGCAGACTATGCAAGTATCCCTGACTGGAAGTTGCTGGCCCCTGAGGTCCACAGACTGGCATTGAGTGGCCCCTTTTTAAATGGATCTACCGTGCCAGGCACCAACCTCCCCACCAGGTCCTGTAACAACTAAGCCAAACGATCTTCCAAACCCGCTAACTAGAACCTACTGATTCCTGCTCTACGTCAACAGCGAAGGGTGTTCATATTTTCTTATAAACAGTCATTGCCGGTAAACAAATTTCCACCCACACCTCCAAACTAATAGAGTTAAAATGTTACGTTTGATCACTCCCGGGCCTTCTGAGAGAGAATTATTTAAATAGGAGTTCGCCCCTACGCCGAGTAATAAGCGCCCTGTTCCCTTTAATCTTGCGGCGGGGAAGAGCGCACAGCCGTGTGCCCATAATGAGATGGTAGAAAATGCAGTGAGTAAAGGCTGTAGGAGGAAATTACTAGCGAGGGGTGCCAGCTCCGGTTTACTTGTTGGCGTGGCTGTGCTAGGCGATGGGGAAGGGGGGGACTGGCCTGGCTGACTCACTGCCAGCTGCCGGGGATGGAAGGGTGAACAGGGAACCGCCCACAAAACAACCACCTTCTCCAAGCTGCAAGGACGCACTTAACCCTGCCATAGCCACACCCGGCTGCACATTACCACATTACACTGATATGCCTTTTGCTGGAAAAAAAAAAAGTGGAAATTTGAGAGTTCATATTTCACTGGCTGCATGCATCAGGTCACTTCAACCCCTTAATTTGTCAGCACAACGGTGGGCTTTATTGTCAAGCCGCCACATATAGGCGTATAGCTGGTGCCTCCTGTTTATGCTGGGAGCGGTCACTTTGAACCTCCAGCACAGTGGCTTTGTGGTCACTGACAGCTCCCTGTCAATGTTCACGATCATAAAGGCTCCGTTCATGCTATATAGGTGCGACAGAGCGCATGCACAATTTGTGGGCATTCCCGCACGACACAGGTACGGCAGCCCATTCAATGGGCTGCTCTACGGGTGAGAAGTGCGTAAAAGAAGTCCCTGACTCTTGCAAGATTGTGCCGCACCAAAACGCATGGTGCATGTTAGCAAATGGGGGGGAGGGGGGGTGCCATTAAGAATGAATGTCATGACCGCGCATCTGCTAAGGCGTATCGGGTTTATGTGCATGTCGGGAAAACTCACTATTTTCCATGCAATAATAGAGCCCCATCGTTGGTGTCAAAGGAAGGTATTATGTCCCATTGTTGGTGGGTCTCATTGGGAGCAATTCATGATGATAGGGCCCCATTGTTGGTGTCAAAAAAAGGGAATGTGCCCCATTGTTGGTGTCATTGGAAGCAATTAATGATGATAGGGTCCCATCATTGGTGTCAAAAGAAGGCATTGGGCCCCATTGTTGATGTCAAAAGAAGGAAATGGGGCCCCATTGTTGGTGTAATTAGGAGCAACTAACGATCATAGGGCCCCATCGTTGGTGTCAAGGGAAGGAAATATGTTCCATTGTTGGTGTCATTGGGAGCAACTAATGATGATAGCGCCCCACTGTTGGTGTCAAAGGAAGCAATTGTGCCCCATTGTTGGCGTCATTGGGAGCAATTCATGATGATAGGGCCCCTTTCGTTGGCATTAAAGGAAGGAATTATGCCCCATTGTTGGTGGGTGTCATTGGAAGCAATTCATGATGATAGGGCCCCATTGTTGGTGTCAAAGGAAGGAATTGTGCCCCATTGTTGATGTCATTGGAAGCAATTAATGATGATAGGATCCCATCATTGATGTCAAAAGAAGGAATTGGGCCCCATTGTTGGTGTCATTAGGAGCAACTAATGATCATAGGGCCACATCGTTGGTGTCAAGGAAAGGAAATATGCCCCATTGTTGGTGTCATTGGGAGCAACTAATTATGAGCAACTAACGATGATGTGGCCCCATCGGTGTCAAATGAAATAATTGTGCCTCGTTGTTGGTGTCATTGGGAGCAATTAATGATGCCAGGGCCCCATTGCTTGTGTCAAAGGAAGGAATTGTGCCCCACTGTTTGCGTCATTGGGAACAACTATTGAAAAAGGAAAAGCACACAATTATGCCTGCAACGATATAGCCCCATCGTTTGTGTCAAAGGAAGGAATTGTGCCCCATTGCTGCTGCTATTGGGAACTTTTGCTCTGTGTGAGCCAAGCCCCAGATTCCAGTCACATGGACTGCACAAAGATCGAGCTTTCCTTTATCAACGCTTTCCTTTCAGGCAAGGCTTGGATACTGTCATTAAAAAAAAAATAAAAAAAATGCTGAGGTTTAGGTGACCTGATCCCTCTAGAGGAATCGATCCCTGGAGTGAAGTCGGATGTCACAGACTCAGCAGGAGGAGTGCAATACTCTACGCTCCCTTAGTGTAAGCACGCTGCCGGAGGACGAGCCTTATCTGCATGGCAAGCTGCCCGGCCAGTTGGAGTAACAGGGCCGTTACCTATACCAACCAACATCAGCTATCACCGGCTAGGGTACAGAAGAAAAACACAAGAGCTGAAATAGGTCTATCAAAGGCACCCAGTGGCATCACGTGCATGTCCACCATAGCAAAGGGTATCCTGGCACTTAATAGAATGTGGGGGGAATGTCCTGTCCCAGAGTGACAACTGTGCTGCTTCATAGCTACAGTGCGGTGATAGTTGTCACGCTACGACAGAAGTGTGTTACTGGCAGGATCACTGGGTGAAAATAAAGGAGAAAAAAAAGAGAACTAATGCAGCAATGTACTACATTTTTGTTCATAAATTTATGCAGTGTTTTGAAAAGGTATTCATACCCCTTGAAATTTTCCACATTTTGTCATGTTACAACCAAAAACGTAAATGTATTTTATTGGGATTTTATGCGATAGATCACCACAAAGTGGCACATACTTGTGAAGCGGAAGGAAAATGATAAATGATTTACAATTAAATATGTGAAAAGTGTGGCGTGCATTTGTATTCAGCCCCATTTACTCTGATACCCCTAACTAACCAATTGCCTTCAGAAGTCACCTAATTAGAAAAATGGAGTCCACCTGTGTGTAATTTAATCTCAGTATAAAGACAGCTGTTCTGTTCAGGTTTGTTGAAGAACCTTAGGTAACAGCATCATGAAGGCCAAGGAACACACCAGACAGGTCAGGGATAAAGTTGTGGAGAAGTAAATCCAAAGCTTTGAACATCTCACAGAGAACTGTTCAATCCATCATCTGAAAATGGAAAGAGTATGGCACAACTGCAAACCTACCAAGACATGGCCGTCCACCTAAACTGACAGGCCGGGCAAGGAGAGCATTCATCAGAGAAGCAGCCAAGAGGCCCATGGTAACTCTGGAGGAGCTGCAGGGATCCACAGCTCAGCGGGAGAATCTGTCCACAGGACAACTATTAGTCGTGCTCTCCACAAATCTGCCCTTTATAGAAGAGTGACAAGAAGAAAGCCATAAGAAGTCCCATTTGCAGTTTGTGAGAAGCCATTTGGGGGACACAGCAAACGTGGAAGAAGGTGCTTTGGTCAGAAGAGACCAAAATTGAACTTTTTTGCCTAAAAGCAAAATGCTATGTGTGGCGAAAAATAACACTGCACATCACCCTGAACACACCATCCCCACCGTGAAACACGGTGGCAGCATCATGTTTTGGGGATGCTTTTCTTCAGCAGGGACAGGGAAGCTGGTCAGAGTTGATGGGAAGATGGATGGAGCCAAATACAGGACAATCTTAGAAGAAAACCTTTTAGAGTCTGCAAAAGACTTGACTGGGGCGGAGGTTCACCTTCCAGGAGGACAACGACCCTAAACATACATCCAGAGCTACAATGGAATGGTTTAGATCAAAGCATATTCATGTGTTACAATGGCCCAGTCAAAGTCCAGACCTAAATCCAATTGAGATTCTGTGTCAAGACTTGAAAATTGCTGTTCACAGACGCTCTCCATCCAGTCTGACAGAGATTGAGCCATTTTACAAAGAACCGGCAAAAAAGTCACTCTAGGTGTGCAAAGCTGGTAGAAACATCCCCAAAAAAGACTTGCAGCTGTAATTGCAGCGAAAGGTGGTTCTACAAAGTATTGACTCGGGGGGCGCTATACAAATGCCCCCCACACTTATCACATATTTGTAAAAACATTGATCATTTTCCTTCCACTTCACAATTATGTGCCACTTTGTGTTAATCTATCACATAAAATTAATTACATTTACGTTTTTTGGTTGTAACATGACAAAATGTGGAGCATTTCAAGGGGTATGAATACTTTTTCAAGGCACTGTATACAATTTATGGCTGGTTAAAACGCAGCCACTGGTGTAAGGCAGGATGACAGCAGAGCCAGCAGGACACATCACACTGTTTATTTTGTTCTTTTAAATAAACGTTATTGAAATAAACCCCAAAAACATCAGACATCACTCTAAGCAAAGTCCTACAGTGCTCCAGTGACTCCCATTAATATTGTAGGTGCTGGCATTAAGAGCGCCCATCCCAGCTCTATGTGCACATGTGGGAAGAAAGAGGATGGAACACCGCACTCCCAAAAAAAAAAAAAAAAACAACAAAACAGCCCAGGTGTGAAGAAAGGTGAAAGTGGCTTCAGCACGACTCCCCCCCCCCCCATGCCACGGTCCGACGCGTTTCATGACTAAGCCCTGTCGGTGGGACGATGCGCTTTAGGGCGTGGCCTAGGAGAGGTCAGGCTGAAGCGGATTTCACTTCCCTTTTACATCTGCACTTTTTTTTTTTTTTTTTTTTTTTTTTTTGGGAGTGTGGCATTTCACCCTCTCTATTTCTTTTTAAACTATATTAAAATGTCACACAGTGTCATTTTATTAGGCTCTACTGGCACAGCGCAGTGCCAGTCTGTGGATTTTCATTCTATGAATAGTGTAGGACCACCATATTTTTTTTGCGGTGTGCGTTGTAATCTTTTCCTCTGTGGATTGTGTCGCACTGTGTTAAAAAAAAAAGGGAGTAGTGCATGTGGTGCTCTTTTTTTAAGTACATGTGGTGGCATGAATGCAGCCAGGTAGGAGACGAGGCATTTGCCCTTGTCCAGCAGTGGGACTGCACTGGAATAGCTGCCCAAAGCAGTCCTACCGTACCTGGTGTGAATATGCCCATAAGGTCAACCTAATAGTGTCACGTGTTTCTCTTTCCTTCTATATTTTTTACCTCTGAATCCCCCCCCCCCCCCCCCAGCTTTTTCAAGTACCGTTGAACGGTCACCTTTTTCTACCGTTCTTACAGTCTCGCAAGAATTTGGTCTCCGCCAACTAAATCGCCGCCTGCCGGCTATAAATAAAAGCTTCTCGGAGTAATTTCCCTGGCGTTTTCATGAAAGTTTATTAAAAAAAAAAACAAAAAACATAATGTTATTTTCCAGGTTTATAACACACAATACGGAACTTTCCTTCCGGATAGACCTCGGTTTCCTTTATAAGGCAAGGAGCCATGAACGTCCCTGGAGACCCTACAAGCACCGAGCCCTAATCAGCGTGTTATCTGGCAGATAAAACCAGCTCTGGATTGGCGCTGGCTTCTCTTATCATTAAAATAACACGTTTTCCTCCTCGCTGCCTTGCCAGTGATAGCATTGGAAGCAGAAGGTATCAAGCCAATTGTCTCTAAAAGGCTGTGCTGATTAAAACCCATAATGGACGCTATCTGGGCTAATTACTCTGCTGGACAGGGGCTCTGGCGTTATCCTCAGACAAGAGCGATGATGGCTCTCCCCCTTCCCCCCAGGCCCTGTGCTTTTCCTGTGTCACCCCACAATGCAAGCTCGTGTCACACTGCTGGGTTATGACGCCGCCGTGCAAAGGCCGCCAAAGGCCATAAAGTCATTTGTGAAGACTGTTAACTATTTCCAGTCTTAAAGTCCAAATGAACTTTCAGTTTGGTGCCTCCCGGCCCTTTAAAGGGATTCTGATTCTAGGGTGGGGTTTTGGATCATGTGACCGCCGTGATTGGCTGTCCCAGCGGTCATGTTCAGCGCCGGCAACTGTGCCGAGATCACGCAGGGAGCGCGCTCTCAGCACAAAAACAAAAAGGGAGTAGTGCATGCGGTGCTCTTTTTTCAGTGCATGTTGCGGTGGCATGAACCCAGCCAGGTAGGAGACGAGGCATTTGCCTTTGTCCGGCAGTGGGACTGCAGGGCGCGCACTCTCGGCACGTTTGTTTACATTTAGGTACGCGAATGTGCAGCCTCTCGCCATCAAGGCCCACCCACCAATCGGCCGCATCTTTGCGTACTCTCGGCGCCAAGAGGTTAAATCCACCAGGTGCACCAAAACAAAAAGGTTTTCAATGTCAGTCATTGAGTAGAAAAGCCTGTACCCTGCCAGCATGCTGCGATCCTTGCTCTATGTGTGTAAGCAGTAACCACTCTGCTAAGGATCAACATGTAACTCCCCCCTCCTCCCTTCCCCACAAGAGCTCTCCAATCACCAAAGAGCTTTGCTGATTGTAGAGCTATAGGTCTGACTTGGCAGGGATCATGTCAACCTCTGCAGAGAGGCCGCTGCTTCTACTTTGCTGATTGCAGAGCTATGGGCTTCACACAGCAGGGAGCAGGTCAACCTCTGCAAAGAGTCCGCTGATTCTACTTTGCTGATTGCAGAGCTATAGGCATTACTCATTAGAAAGCCCATGGGGCCTATGAATAGTGATCACCACTTCCACTTGACTTATTGCAGAGCTATGGGTCTCACTCAGCAGGGAGCATGTCAGCCTCTGCAGAGAGACCACTGCTTCTACAACCTGATTGCAGAGATATAGGTCTCACTCACTACGAAGCATGTGGGGCCTCTGAATGGTGATCACCACTTCCACTTTGCTGATTGCAGAGCTATCGGCCTCACTCAGCATGGAGCAGGTCAACCTCTGCAGAGAGCCCGCTGCTTCTACTTTGCTGATTTCAGAGCTGTAGGTCTCACCCATTAGGGAAGCGTGTGCAGAGCTATGGGTCTCACGCGGCAGGGAGCAGGACAACCGCTGCAGAGAGACCACTGCTTCTACTTTCTGATTGCAGATATACAAGTCTCACTCATTAGGAAACGTGGGGCCTCTGCATAGAAATCTAAGTCGCACTCAATAGGGGACACATCAGGTCTCTGCAGAGAGACCACTGCATCCACGGCACTGATTGCACAGCTCTAAGTCACACTCAATAGGGGGCATGTCAGGTCTCTGCAGAGAGACCACTGCATCCACGGCACTGATTGCAGAGCTCTAGGTCTCACTCAATTGAGGGCACGTCAGGTCTCTGCATCCACAGTGCTGATTGCAAAGCTATACGTTTAACAGGCCCCCTCCCCTAGAGCTCTCCAGTCAGCAGGGAGCATGATCTTTGCTGACTGCAGGCAGCGCCGGGCCTCTGCAGAGAAACCACTGCATCCATTTTGCTGATAGCAGAGCTATAGGTCTGACTCAGCAGAGAGCCTGTCACACCTCTGCAGAAAGACCACTGCTTCTACACAGAGTACAAGGGTATTTCTGGCAGGGAACAGGCTTTGCTACTCGGGCTGTGGCTGCTTTTTTTAAAAATACTGAACTGTAATGCCGCGTACACACGGTCGGACTTTTCGTCTACAAAAGTCCGACAGCCTGTCCGACAGACTTCCGGCGGACTTGCAGCAGACTTTCTAACGAACGGACTTGCCTACACACGACAACACAAAAGTCCGACGGATTCGTACGTGATGACGTACACCGGACTAAAATAAGGAAGTTCATAGCCAGTAGCCAATAGCTGCCCTAGCATGGGTTTTTGTCCGTCGGACTAGCACACAGACGAGCGGATTTCGGGGTCCGTCGTAGTTACGACGTAAAGATTTGAAGCATGTTTCAAATCTAAAGTCCGTCGGATTTGAGGCTGAAAAAGTCTGCTGAAAGTCCGGAGAAGCCCACACACGATCGGATTACCAGCCAGCTTTAGTCCGTCGGCGTCAGTTGGACTTTTGTAGACGAAAAGTCCGACCGTGTGTACGCGGCATAAGACTTTGAACACCTTTTTGATGTATCGGGAATGTATGTAGTGGATTTACATTGAAAGCTCAATATTTTAAACCTTCAGCCCGAGTTTCCAACATGACCTAAAATTGGCTTTTGTTTGCTTTCCGAATCTCATATCGGACTTCCCATGAAGATTATATGGCGATATACCTCTTTTAAAAAATGACCGCTGTGCACACATTCCACGGACACAATAAATTTAAACTTTGAGTATACTAGAAAAAGAGAGTGAAAAGTTTCTACTTATTGCATCCATGAATGTGTGCATAGAGTTTGTTTAAAAGAAGCAAAGGTGTATTGCCTTGTAATCTTTATTGGATGTCTGATACGAGAGTCGGAAATCAGTTTACCTAATGCAGGAAATTCCAGCCGACGTTTTAAAGCCCAATTGAACTTTCAGTTTAAGTCAGCAAAATACACTCCAGGTGCATTAAAACAACAGATGTTCAATGTCTTACCGTTTATTTTCAAAAAGCAACCACAGCCTGAGTAATAAAGCCTGTTCCCCCATCAGAAAGCCACAGAAAAGGATCCTTGCTCTGTGTGTGGAAGCAGTGGTCTTTCTGCAGAGGTCTGGCATGATCCCTGCTGAATCAGACCTATAGCTCTGCAATCAGCAAAGTGGAAGCAGTGGCCTGTCTGCAGAGGCTCGACGTTGCCTCCAATCAGAAAAGGGCATGCTCTCTGCTGACTGGAGAGCTCTAAGGGAGGGGGCATGTTGAACCTCTGCAAAGAGACCACTGCTTTCACACAGAGCAAGGACCCTTCTCTGCAGTAAAAAAGCCTGTCCCATGCCAGAACACCAAACAGAAGGATTTTGCTCCCTGTGTGGAAGCAGTGGTCTCCTTGCAGAGGTCTGACATGTCCCCTGCTGAGTCAGACCTTTAGCACTGCAATCAGCAAAGGTCATGCTCCCTACTGATTATCGATCTCTAGGAGTTGGGGAGGCATGTAGAACCTCTGAGAAGAGACCACTGCTTTCATACAAAGAGCAAGGGTCAGAACACCAAACAGAAGGACTCTTGTTCTCTGTGCGGTGGTCTCTCTGCAGAGGTAGACCTATAGCTCTGCAATCAGAAAAAGGTTGTGCTCCCTGCTGATTGAAGATCTCGAAGAGCTGGGGGGGGGGGGGGCACTGAACCTCTGCAAAGAGACCACTGCTTTCACACATAGAGCAAGGACCCTTCTCTGCAGTAAAAAAAAAAGCCTGTCCCATGCCAGAACACCAAACAGAAGGACCCTTGCTCTCTGTGTGGAAGCAGTGGTCGCTCTGCAAAGGTCCGACGTGTCCCCTGCTGAGTCAGACCTATAGCCCTGCAATCAGCAAAGGTTGTGCTCCCTGCTGATTGGAGATCTCTAGGAGTTGGGGTGGGGAAGAGGGGGACATGTAGAAGCTCTGCGAAGAGACCACTGCTTTCACACACAAAGTAAAGAACCTTCATAGGCTTTCCTAGTCTGAGACTGAGCCTGGATTTGCACTAGTGCATGCGCAACACCGCATGTGATTCACTCAGGAATCGCACCGCATTCCTGTGCGCATCGCATTTGATGCCTGTGCATGGCGATTTGAGCCATACATTTTGAACGGCTCAAATCGCATCTGTGCCAAAATGGTGCAGGACCCTTTTTTCTGCATCTGATTCACACCCATGCGATGTGATTCTGGCAATCACACTGTGTTTTGCAATCTGTTCCGTTAATCTAACATTGTCACCCGCAGCAGATCTCATCTACGCCGTGCGATTGCAATGTGGTGCGGGAAAAGCACAGTAATCACTGCGTTTCCTGCATTGCAGCAGTGTGAACCAGGGCTCAGACCATAAACATTTTTTGTGCTGATGAACCCAGCTTGTCTTTAAACTAAAAATTCTATCGGGCTTTAAAATGTCAACCCAACTTTCAGATGCAATAAATACAGGCAAAGTGCATGCAAAGCACGGTCATTCTGAAAGCAGTATTGAGGCCCTCTATAAAACTCCCACAATCCTCTGCGGTAAACCTACTCTAAAAATGATCTGCCATGATGCAAACCAAAATGACTGGGGGACCTTCATAAAACCCGGACAAGGTCAGGCCATTTATTTACCTTATGGAAGGTCAGGCCATTTATTTACCTTATGGAAGGTCAGGCCATTTATTTACCTTATGGGATATGGAAGGCACCAACAGTGGCGTGTTAAAAAATATTTTAGGAGAAATACCTGCACAAAAATATAAATACGCGTAAAAAAAAAAAAAAAAAAAGGAACATGTACTATATAAGGTAGATAAGTAGTTAGCAAGCTTTCCTTGCAGAACTGGGACCCTGGTTAGCTTTCCAGCAGGGACCTATCTGCATGGACTGTACCTTCACCCCCCCCCCCGTGTTTATGTCAGTTTCTTCCCACAACCCAAAAACGTAGCACTATATAATTATGAGAAATCACGCAAATATTGACAACGGCGCCCTGTCTTCAGCTTGCCTGGGTTTTAAAAATGTCTCCTGCTATTTTTGTAAAACAACAAATAAAGATTTGTGTACAGAGGCCGCCTGATGAGAGAAGACAGCTTTGAATGATATAAAGCCCAACTGAAGTTACAGAATTACTGTAGATGTTCCGTAAAATAGGCCTAGTACTAACAACCATTTCACCAGGCTGCCAAAACTCTAATATAACAGGCCTGGTCAGGCTCCCCCTCTCTTCCTCAGACATAACCCCCCCCCCCCCCATTCCTCCTTCAATAGGCACTAGAGTTTGACCAGGCTACTCATGCCATTCTGTAATCCAGCCAATCTCAACTAGAGCTCCTCCAGAGGATAATAGGAGTTCCTTGAGCTGTGGCTGATTTACCTCCCCATGTGATGGTGCCTGCATAGTTCCCGGGCCAGCACTACTTGCCAGAGCCAATTTTTTTTTAAGCTGTTTGTAAGGCTGGAATTTCGGCCATTCTTCCCATTGGACACCAACGCAAGGGGCATCTTTTCCATCGATCCCCAATTAATTTCTAGACCAGTCATTCTTAACTAGGGTTCCTCAAGTGGTGGCTAGGGGTTCCTTGAGCTGTGACCTCCCATCTGATGGTGCCTGCATAATTCCAGGTCCAATGCCACTTGGTAGAGTCAGCAGAACAAAATTAGGATGTCTGTAAGGGTGGCCTTTTGACCATTTTTCCCACCGACCGCCAGCACAAAAAGGATTTTTTCCATTAATCCCCAATTAATTTTTAGTGCTTGGTAGATGCTAGACCAGCCATTCTCAACTAGGGTTCCCTGAACCCCTAGGGATCCTCAAGGGGTGGCTAGGGGTTCCTTGAGCTGTGACTTCCCATCTGATGGTGCCTTTATAGTTGCATGGTCAATGCCACTTTGAGGGCCAACAGAAGATCCATTTTTTTTTTAGGCTGCCTGTAAAGGTGGCATTTTGACTATTATTCCCATTGGCCGCCAACACAAGTTGCATTTTTTTCCACTGATCCCTAATTTTTAGTGCTCAGTAGATGCTAGACTAGCCATTCTCAAACAGGTTTCCTTGGAACCCTAGGGATTCTCAGGGGGTCGCTAGGGGTTCCTTGAGCTGTGACCTTCCATCTGATGGTGCCTGCATATTTCCAGGTCCAATGCCACTTGGCAGAGCCAGTGGAACAACTGCAAGGGTATCATTCTGGCCATCCTGTAAGAGGGGGCATTTTTAATTTAACAGGCCCGGCCAGCCACACCCCCTCTTTCCCAGACATGCCAACTTTCTTCCTCAATAGGCAACACAGTTTGACCAGGCTGCCCAAACTCTAATGTAACAGGTCCCGTCTGCCATGCCCCCTCTCTTCAGAAATGAATAAACGAGTATGACTAGGTTGTCCAAGGCACTCAGCAATCAAGCCTTTTTCATTCTTATTTTTTTTTACCTCGGAGCAACCCATGAAATAATTTTTAGGTAACACCTGCTAAAGCAATTTATTGGTGGATCAGTGGAAAAAAATTCCCTTTTATAGCAAAAAATATCAATGGTGTACTACAGCCGGCTCTGCCAAGTGTTGGCCCCAGAACAATGCAGGCACTATTAAAACGGAAGGTGAATCAGCCCGCAGCTCAAGGAACCCCTAGAAACCTCAAGAGGAATCCTGAAGGAGAATGGCTGCTGTAATCCAATAGACCTGGTCAGACATGTCCCCCTCTCTTCATTAGCATTACAAGTCTATTCTCAGGTCTCCTAGAATAAAGCACCAAGAAGAATAATGGGTTGCCCAGGTAGGAAGGGGATTGAGGAAAGACCACCATGGCTCTGGGTATGCTTCAGAGAACATCTTAGAACATCGGAGGAATGTTTAGACCAACAGTTTTCTTTGCATAATACAGTTAAGCGCTCACCTCTATAATATCTGCATTAGTCCGGCTCTCGTGAGGCTCGTTGTACTCTGTGTATTTCAGCAGCACTTTGTCCATGTCGGTGCTGGCATACTGAAACAGTTTGTTTGTGTGGTTGAAGATAATGAGGGCGATCTCGCAGTCGCACAGGACGCTGAGCTCGTAGGCCTTTTTCATCAGGCCAAACTTGCGCTTGGTGAACGTCACCTGCGGGGAGAGAGAGAGAATAAAGAGGCGTCAAATGGCCGTCAAAAGTCACGCCAACTTGTTGGAAACATTTTTCACAGAGCAAAAGGGGAAGCGGAGGGGTTAAATCACACGCTTGTGCAGCTGCCACGACGCTTGTGCACCCTTGTGAATCCCCCTTCATTCGAGTTGCGAAAGAGATGTGTTATTGTGTTCAGCTGTGCTACAGATAAAAAGAGCACCTGTTGTGCTATCCAAGCCACCTGTTCTACAAGTGTGGCCAATAAACAAAGCCTGACCATTTGCTTGTGTGGTGGAAATGAAGATTCCATTACAGACTATGCATTGTGCACTTATCAATTTTTGTCTTTTTTTTTTAACTCCATGTACAGTAAAAATCAGTTTTGAAAATAGGTGCATGTGACATAGTGGTGATGGGGTGTGGTGTAAGGGTTACAGGGCGTCAAGACTGGGTGAAAAACCTGGGTGAGAGGGGGTGCCATGTATGAGATTACATGGTGATATTGGGGTGAGGGTGCTGGATGACAGTGGTGAAATGTAAGGTTTACCAGCACACCCGTCACCCAGCACACCCATGTCATTCCTTAACCCTTACACCTCACCTCCCCTTACCAAGCTCCCTCAACCCAAAATATCACCATGACACCCCTTATTTATCAGTTCCCTTATTATGCACCCCCATGTCACCATGTAATTCTACACCTTACCTGGTCACTCAGCACCCCATATCACCATTATATTACACCCCATCACACCCATGTCATTCTGTAACCCTTACCCAGCTTCCTCAACCAAGCATGTCAATGTGATACTACACCCCCTGTTATTCAGTTCCCTTAGTATGCACCCCCATGTCCCCATGCAACTCTACACCTTACCCTGTCACTCAGCACCCCTATATCCCTGTTAGAATACACCCCATCACCCAGCTTCCTCACCCTGCAACCCCATGTCACTCCAAAACCCTTATACCAAACCCCACCTCCCAACACCCCATTATTACTCTTCAAACCTTACACCCCCCCCCCCCCGTCATCCAGTTTCCTCACCATGAGCCCCCATGTCACCCTGTACCCTTAAACCTCACCCCCTCTTACCCAGTCCTTCACCCTGCATCACCATGTCATCTTGACACTGCACCCCCTATGGCTCAGCTCCTTTAATACACACCACCCATGTTACCTGGTAACACTTTACACCACACCCCAGCACCCCCATATCAACCTGAAACCCTTACAATAAACTCCATCAGCCAGATTCCTCCACCTGCAACCCCATGTCACCCTTTACACCCCATCCCATCATGGGATGGGGTGTAATGGGTAAAGGGTGCAGAGTGAGGGGCTGGGTCACCCTGCAACCCTTACACTACACACCCCATCACCGAGCTTCCTCACCCTGCACCCTCATTTCACCATGTAACCCTTACACCAGCTGTCTCAAACTGGCAGCCCTTCAGCTGTGGCAAAACTACAAGTCCCATCATGCCTCTGACTGTGGGAGTCATGCTTGTAATTGTCAGCCTTGCAATGCATCATGGGATATGTATTTTCGTAACAGCTGGAGGGCCGCCAGCTTGAGACCCCTGCCTTACACCATACTCCATATCCCTGTTTCCCTTACACCACACACCCTGACACCCAGCTTCCTCACCAGATACCCCCATGGCGTTCCATAACCCTTATGCTGTACCTCACTAATCTTTCTTTTTTTTTTTTTTAAGCTTGTACCAGCTTTTGAATCATCTAAATGGAAAGTTCCCATTTATTTTTGCTGACATGAATGGGTGTGTCTTCTTTTAAGCAAGCTCCATTTGGTTGTCTGACTGTAATACAAGCTTGTAAATATAAACCACTTTTACTATTACTACTGATAATAATTTTAATAATAACTCCCAAACCGGTTTATCAGCACCAATTTTTTTTATTATTATACAAGATACAGTATACTACATTAAAAATGTTACCTTTAGGCAGATACTGTGCACAAAAAAAATAATAAAAACAATATGGTTATAAAATGCAATAAAACCATAAGATCAGTTAAGAAGTAAAACTAGTTTTTTTTTTTTCCTTTGCATTAAAATTATTAGGACATATTCATTATACAGCGCAGCCTGTATTTAAAGTACCTCTACCATGGTGATCCTACCATGAAAGTCCTTGTTCAGACATTTCCTTTTATAGGGTGACAATGTTCTGTTCCCGTCTCGCAACTGTGCTTCTAAAGCAGTCACTAAGGGCTTCTGATGAGGACTACAAGTGGCAATTTCAACATAAATGAAGCAAGCCTGGCCCACTGTTGTCACCATGACATGCAACCATGGCTGGAGTGCATGCAGGAAGTTCCTGCAAAGAGGCTGCATGACATCAACAGCACCGAGATGTAACAATGTATAAAAAAAGGGTGAATATCTAGTTTGAAATACAAATGTGATCATTTATGATACACAGTGCTTTAGCAAACTGTCATTCATTTAGGGTTTCTACTTTAATGTTGGAAGCAGCACCAGGAACTCCGGTAAAGAGATCCCTTCTACCAAAATCCCCTCTACCCTTCCACCGAGATCCATTCTATCCTTCTACCAAAATTCCTTTAACCAAGATTCCTTCTACCCTTTTACCGAAATCCCTTCTACCGAGATCCCCTCCATCAAGATCCCTTCTATCCTTCTTCCAAAATCCCTTCCACCGAGATTCCTTCTACCGAGATCCCTTCTACCCTTCTTCCAAAATCCCTTCTACTCTTCTAACAAGATCCCTTCTTTCAATATCTCTTCTACCAAGATACCTTCTACCCAGATTTCTTCCACCCTTCTACCGAGATCCCTTTTACCCTTCTACCAAAATCCCTTTTAAGCTTCTATCAAGATCCCTTCTATCGAGATCCTTTCTACCGAGATCCTTTCTACCCTTCAACCAAAATCCCTTATACAGAGATCCCTTCTATTGAGATTCCTTCTACCAAAATTCCTTCTACCCTTCCACCAATACCCCTTCTACTATAATCCCCTCTACCCTGCTACCGAAATCCCGTCTGTCCTACTAAAATCTCTTCTACCAATATCCCTTCTATAAAAACCCTGAGATATGAAAGCCAAAAGGATAGCTGCCTTACCACCATCCACCCACAAGTGAGATAACCATTCTGGGAGGCCTTAGCTTTTAAAGAGCACCTGTCACCGTTATACTCTCCCGAGAAGCATTCATGCACAGACCCTACAGTCAAGTTCTAAATTAATTTTATTGTTGTTTTAGCCTCTTGGTGGGTAGCTGAAATTCATCAAATGCCCTTATACATTTCTCTCTGCTCATCAATCTGATTCAAGGTGTAATAAGCCATTAAATATTCATTTTCCTACCTGAATTCCCTATGTCCCCCCAGCCTAACAACCCAGGCTCTCTCACAGCAGCTGTGTTTTCTGTATAGGCTGCATTACACCAATACACACAGGACTGAAATCCCGACTATAATGGAGGAGAGAGAAGGATAATTACTTCACATTGCAAATTATGTATTCATAGAGAAACTGGAATTAAAGAGAAATTTAACAAAAAAAAGTTTCTAGATGCATCATACATTTCAGTAAAACATACGTGGCCGCTTGCTTTAAAATGACCGCAAACTGGTATTATCTGAACTCTTCAATCTATTTCTACAATTTTCTTTGATTCTGCTCCTGTGTGGGAAGAGCTTAAAGAGAACCTGTAGGCAGAGAAAACTTTGAAATAACTTTTGGGTCTTGGGGGAACCCCTGGAAAAAAACTATTTATTGGTAGTCAATGGCAAAATGCACCTTACAATGCTGACCAGTGGGAACAATTACTGGTGTCATGCAGTGGTGTTGGACCTAGAACTACTCAGGCACCATCAGATGGAAGCCAGAACTCGAGGAACCCCTGAAAATCTTTTTAAATCATTCTCTGGTCTTGGGTAACTATTAAAACTATTTATTTGTAGTGAATGGAAAAAAAGCCCCTTACAATGGTGCCCACTGGGAAGAATGACCCTGTACCATGGTGGTTAGAATGCCCCCCCTGTACAGATAGCTAAAACAAGTACTGGTGTCATGCAGTGGCGATGGGCCTAGAACTACACTGGCACCATCAGATGGGGACCAGAGCTCAAGGAACCCCTAGCAACCTTTGGAGGAAAAGTTTAAATCATTTTTGGGTCTTGGAGAACCCATGGAAAAAAAACAATTTATTGGTAGTTAATGAAAAAAAGCCCCTTACAATGGTGACCAGTGGTAAGAATGACCCTGAAACATGGTGGCCAGAATGCCTGCCCCACCCCGTACAGACAGCTAAAACTATTTCTGGTGGCATTGGATCCAGAACTACCCAAGTACCATCAGATGGGGACCAGAGCTCAAGCTCCCATCAACCTTTGGAGGAACCCTGCTTGGGAATGGCTGCTCTATTACAATACCCAAAACATGTTGGTTCGATCTGATACACCTAACTAACAAATGTCTCAAAAAGACTTTTTATGCGATCATTTGTACTTGGTGTCAATACATATCTTCCCAATGTACAAAATGCTACTATGGCATCTATTACCAATCCAACCAATTAGAAATATTTATGGGGACAAAACCAGAGCTAGTACTTGGATTACGATGGCTTTAAAAATACTTTCCCCCAGCCAATAGGACGTAAACTGGAGGTCAACGATTTTTACAGTAAAATGGGTATAATGGGAGGGGCCAAATAAATTTTAATATTTTGAATTTGCCACCTTTACTGAATTAAAGTGAAGATCAAGTTTCCAAGCACAATAAAAACAATCTCGCCTTCCTCACAGCAACCTCCATGTTGTCTGTGACATCACAGCAGGCCCATTTGACGATTTTAGTTTTTCACTGTTCGAAGTCCCCCCACCACCTCCTTCACATCTCCATATAACCCCGGCTGCGAGGTTTTCCCATGTCAGTCAGTGTCTGAATCCATCACCTGTCAGATATATGGTATCAAGGGGGCTGCTCAGGGCCTTGGCAGCGTCTGGACATAATCTCAAGTCAGGAGCCTGTCTGACGCGGCCTCTAGAGCCAGTCTTCTCAAGCGGAGCCTCGTCTGGAGTCCCACACACTCACAGAATAATAAAGACAAAATGTATTCAGCTCTCTGATAAAGATAAAACAATCCGTAAGGGAAAAACATCAGCCGTGTTATACACATGAAGGGATTTAAAAAAAAAAAAAAAAAATGTGGTCAGATGGGGTACAAGATAAAAGAGGTCTGTGCTGGGTACATGATCTGAGCAATATTTCTATCATTATATTTGGGGATAGTTTGTTGCTGATTGTTAAAACTCAGTAAAAAAAAAAAAAAAAAAGCAATGCAACTCATATCAACCAATCAGAATTCTCCTTTGGGTCTTCCGAATTTAGTAAAGTGAGATCTGACTGGTTGCTTGTGTTACTGCGCTTTGTACCATCACTTGGAACAGGTCGTTTTTCTTCCCTAGAGATTAGGTGCAGGTTCTCCCCCTTCCAAGTCACCCCCTTGTCTCCACCACCTCCCCACTTTGGAGAACCGTCCCTTTGTTCCATCCCATACCCACACCTCTGATACTGTCCCTTTTTAAAGAATACAGAATCAAGTATCATTTGGTTGTGCAAGGTAATTTGTATGGAATTTGTTATTAAAGCAGACCTTCACCCTCCCTCTGCACTTTCCTCCTCTCAATCTTGCTCCCCCCTCCACAGAGCTGATATCGGGTTCTTTTTTCTTTTTTTCCTTTACTCACATTTTTTTCCCCATTTTTTGACACGCCCCCCCGCTTTCCTGGAATTAGCAGAGGCGAATGACGCAGTAGCCCCGGTGCCTCCTGGGATGCATGACGGCAAAGAGGAGGGGGCAGGCCGAGCGGTGTCTGCACCCGGAAGAGCCGGCAGCTGATCCAACAACATGGCGGGCCGGACTCGTGCAGCTGCTGCAGAGAGGAGGATCCCAGCGGCTCAACGCTGGACCTGCTGGCTAGGTGACTATGCTTATTGTGCTGAAGAATGTCAAAGGTAAGCAGCGAAAAAAATGAGGGGGGGGTGGTAAATGGCTGTAGCTCCTCTTTAATAACAAGAAAAGCAGTAAAATATATCCCCTGCAGCCAGCAAAAATTAGACCCCACCCCCAGCAACAATAGACCCCCGACAACAAAATGCCCCTAAGCAACAATAGACTAACAAAAAAAATACCCTCAAGCAACAATAGACCAACAACAAAATACCCCCAAGCAACAATAGACCCCCGACAACAAAATACCCCCAAGCAACAATAGACCCCCGACAACAAAATACCCCCAAGCAACAATAGACCCCCGACAACAAAATACCCCCAAGCAACAATAGACCCCCGACAACAAAATACCCCCAAGCAACAATAGACCCCCGACAACAAAATACCCCCAAGCAACAATAGACCCCCGACAACAAAATACCCCCAAGCAACAATAGACCCCCGACAACAAAATACCCCCAAGCAACAATAGACCAACAACAAAATACCCCCAAGCAACAATAGACCAACAACAAAATACCCCCAAGCAACAATAGACCAACAACAAAATACCCCCAAGCAACAATAGATCCACCCCAGCATCAATAGACCTTCCAGCAGCCAGTAACAATAGATCCCTTTCAAAAGTAGATCCCTCCTACCATTATAAGACCCCCCAGCAGCAAAAGCTCCTCCATTTCCAGCAACAATAGATCACCACCCAGCAACAGTAGATCCCCCAGCATCAATAGACCTTCCAGCACACCCCAGCACCCCTGGTCATTAAATACATCCAGCACTGGAGGAGCCGGAACTGTGTGCCCGCTCAAAAAATAACTCTGCTCCTAGTATATGGAATACCACACTCCTGGCTTACCAAGTCTGCAAAATGCTACCTTTCTAGTGTATGGCACTTTTTTTTGTGTTTTTTTTTTTTTTAATGTTTTTTGTATAAGGAATGCCGCCTTCGTAGTTAACAGAATAATACAGTCCTAGTGTATAGAATACTACAATTTTCTACGCTCCAGCTCCTGGAGGTGACATTAGAGCCACGTGCAGTTTCTGTTCATTTTCATGTAACCTAGTCTGTATTCTCTTGTGGCATCCATGCTACACATCTTCCTGCCAGCTGCCCTTAAGCCATCACCCTCTCATCACCTTGTTTCCAGGAATGCTGGTCAGAGGCCTCTTAGGTCTCGCATCCCACCGCCAGAGGCCGGAGTACAGGCTCAAAATGCCTTTTGTAAGACCTAACCTACCACAGACACATAGCTCAGCCTTTCTCAACCATTTTAACACAGAGAGACCCTTAAAATAACTTTCTGGTCTCAGGGAACCCCAGCTAAAAATGCCTATATTTACAACTCATGATACATTAGTGTGATGCTCTGTAGGAAGAATGCTCCTTACACATTGGGAAGAATTACCCCCTTACAGATAGCTAAAAATATTAATGGTGTCAGTGAGAACTTATCTGAGAGGCACAAATTGCTCAAGGAACCCCTGGCAACCTCTGGAAGAACCCTAGATCAAGGAACCCCCAGCAACCTCTGGAAGAACCCTAGATCAAAGAACCCCTAGCAACCTCTGGAGGAACCCTAGTTGAGAAACCCCGATTTAGATTGTTATTCCAAATTAGGCCTTTTTATTGTATTCTGTTGTACGGCTCTGCTGAATTTCGCAGAGCACAGATGATTTCTAGTGACTCTTAATGTTTTCACACAAAAGACTGTAGAGATAGAAGATCTGACAATGGGGAGGTGTGCAAGAATATGTGCCAGAGACCAGAGGGGGCTGGAAGAGATAACACAACACAGCAGGGAACAGATTGAGATGTAGTGTTGTGACAGGTCACTATGGGCAATAAGACCAGTTTAGACCTTCAAACATGTTCCGAAATAAAAGCTTTCATAGCCAGGCTATATAGATGCCTGCCTTCACACAGATATCAGCCCCATCTATGGTCAACCTAAAAAAAAATATTTTAGCTTCAGTAAAAAAACATATGGGTCTATAGGCATCAGTAAATTCCATACCCATTACTCGATTTCCAGACCATCCTTGGTCGTAAAGGACTCGCTGGTGTACTCTTGTTACTTCTGCAGTAGATTGAAGTGGTGGATTCACTACAACATTCCTCCTTTTCAATGAGAGGCAGAACATATCTCATCAATAGAGTCCCCAAGAGACAGAAAGAACTGTTAGAAGGTTGACCTCTCAAGCTTCTACTCTCCACCAAGTTTAACTCTCCTGCATTTGCTCTCCATCCCTACACAATATTCCGTTCCCAGACCATACTTGGTCACAAAGTATTCACTGCTGTACTCTGGGGACTTGCCAAATGGATTGAAAAAACTTATCCTACATAAGTTGTACCCGTCTATCTACAGCCCTTTCTTTTCTACATCTGTTCAAAGTCCAGAATTTATAAGCTTGTCTGAGCGTTCCAAAAAAAAAAAAAAAAAAAAAAAAAAAAGGGGGGGGGGGGGTGGAAAGCGGAAGTTACACTCTGCAGAGCCCAGTGAGGAGAGCTGATTTGGAGGGAAGGGACAACCCCCCCTTCACACAGCACAGTTGGTCAATCAGCTGGAGGTCCCTCCTCTGTCATCATTTTGTTCTTGGTGTCAGGAAAACTTGTCAGAAGTGATTCATGCTGATAGCAAAGGCACGAAGCAGCAGACAGAAATGACACTTGGTGCTCTTAATTGAGATAAGTACAAACTATAGAGGGATAGGCTTTGTTCATATTTCATGTCTGAGGTTTTACAACCACTTTAAATAACATCCAATCATTTCTAAGATTGGATGGAAAGTGTAAAAAAATTTGATGGCAGCTTCCCAAATGGGATGGAAGTCTCGTACAATACGCACACACATACAATGCTGAAATAAAAAAAAATTTTATTAGAATTTTATGAATAAAGCACAGCTGGCAAAAATTAGACCGCATTGTCATCGAGAGCGGTATAGTGTTGTTATGGCAATATCCCAAAAAATTCTGAGCTGCCTATAATTAGATATTTGCAAATTTGAACCAAAAGGCAACTGATTTTTCTTCATCACAGAATGAAATTGTGATTTTTTTTTTTTTCTTTTTTTTCTTTTTAAGGAAATGTCCGTGGTGAGCATGGAAAGTGTCACTATCGTAGCCAGAGAGGGCTTCCTCTTCAGCCACTGATCAGAGCGTTTCCTCTTCCTTCCTGCCAACCACCCCCACCCCCCCTCCTCCACAGCAGGCAGGGTGGCACACGGACACTCCGCTCCTGCCCCTTAGCCCTCCTTGCGTCGCCCCGTCAACAAGATAAGGGCGGCTCTTTAATTCAGCGTGTCTACAGATCCACTTTGTGTGATAACAGTATCCAGGCCAGGCCCTGAGCTAATTAATGTCTCTCTCTGCCATGCAATCTCACTCGCTCCTCCTGGGAAGAAGGAAGGGGGGGTGGAGACCTGGAAAAAAGCCTCTGTCATGCTGAGCCGCTTATTAGGAGGGATTACTGAATTATATTAACGCTTCATTGTAATAGGCCCTTGTATGCTTGTTGAGGCTTTAAAATTCTCCTGTGGCGCGAATTCTCAGTGCAAAGGTGTGGAAGGCCAGGGGCTTTAAAAACAAGATGTAGGCCAAAGGAGGCATGCCGCAAAAGGTCTCTGGGTAATAAATCGGAACAGTGTGGCTTTTGGGTGAACAACTAAGAATTGCTATCAAACAGAAACCTTGATTACTCTAAAATCAGGGATCTCTAAACTTTGTAAACATAGGGCCAGTTTACTGTCCTTCAGACTTTAGGGGGGCCGTACTGTGGTGATTGGGAGTAGAAATGGTCTTGGTGTCAGTATGAGTGAACGATGCTTGTTATTAGGGGGAGGGAGGAATACCACCCAGCCATTGGTGTCAGTGGAAGAAATACAGCCCCATCATTGGTGTCAGCAGGAAAAAAAGTGCCCCATTATTGGTATCAGTAGGAGGAACAGTGCTTCATCAGTGGTGTCAGTAGAAGAAAAAGTGCCCCATCATTGGTGTCAGTAGGAGGAAAAGTTCCCCATCATTGGTATGAGTAGGAGGTAACATGCCCCATCATTGGTGCCAGTAGAAGGAAAAGTGTCCAATCATTGGTATCAGTGGGAGAAATAGTGCCCCATTATTGGTATCAGGGGAAGGAATAGTGCCCCGTCATTGGGAGGAAAAGTGCTCCATTCATTGGTATCAGTGGGAATAAAAGTGCCCCATCATTGATACCAGTAGAAGGAAAAGTGTCCAATCATTGGTATCAGTGGAAGAAAAGTGTCCCATCATTGGTGCCAGTTTAAGGAATAGTGCCCCATCAAAGGTGTCAATGGGAGAAAAAGTGCCCTGTTGTTAATGTCAGTAGCAGGAATTAGGCTCCATTGTTGGTGTCAGTGGGAGTAAAAGTGTCTTGTATCAGTGCGGAGAAAAGTGCCCCAAAGGTCAAATAAAAGCGGGCAAAGGGCCGAATCCGTCCCCCGGGACACAGTTTAGAGACCACTGTTCTAAAATGTAGGCACAACATATGTGGACACCGCCCCCAGTGAGTTTCAAATGAAGCATACAAGGACATTTTAGACAATCGTGAGCTTCCAACCTTGTGGTAACAGTTTGGTGAAGGTCCTTTTCTGTTCCACCACGACTGTGCTCCTGTGTACAAAGTCAGCTCCATAAAGACATACTGCAGATTGAATAATTTAGTGTGGAAGAACTCAAGTGGCCTACACAGAGCCCTGACGTCAACAACCCTGTTGAAAACCTTTGGGACGAATTGGAATGTTGTTGGTGAGCCTGGACTTCTAATCCAACATCAGTACCTGACCTCATCAATAGTGGCCATATCATAAGGACATGGGTTGATGAGTTTGGTATGGAGGAACTCAAGTGTCCTTCACAGAGCCCCCACCTCAACCCTAGGATGAACCGGAACACCAGTTGTGAGCCAGGTCTTCTCATGCAACATCAGTACCTGACCTCATAAATGGAGGCCATATCAAAGACATAGTTTGATGAGTTTGGTGTGGAGGAACTTGAGTGTCCTTCAGAGTCCTGACCTCAACCCTACTGAACACCTTTAGGATGAACTAGAACACCAGTTGTGAGCCAGGTCTTCTCATTCAACATCAGTACCCGACTGTGCAAATGCTCTTTTGCCTTAATGGACACAAACATCAACATTTTGTGGAAAGACTATATAGGGGGGGGGGGGGGGTAGAGAATGTTATAGCTGCAAGGGGGGCAACCCCATATTAATGGTCATGGTTTTAGAATAGGATGTCCAAAAAGCTCATATAGGTGTGATGGTCAAGGAACATTTGGCTACAGTACATAATATAAGTTCATAAGCTTGGTATTGACAAATAATTAGTTATACAATTACAATATTTTTATTCCTGGCTGTCAAGTATCCCCTCTTTCTGCAGGGGGGGGGTACATTTTCCATAATATAAAATATATCAAGCAGGGATGATGGGAACCCCTCACAGTGAACACAGCAGGTGGGTAGAACCTGAAACTTGGTGCAGGAATGGTGAAAGCCCCTCATAACTGGCACAGCAGCTGTACAGACTAGAGAACTCAGAGCAGGAATGGAGGGAGCATCTCATGATGAACACAGCCGGTGGGTGGACCTTAAAATTCGGTGCAGGTATAGTGGGAGCCCCCCATAATGGGCACAGCGGGTGTACAGACCCAGGAACTCATAGCAGGGATAGTGGGAACTTCTCATAATGAGCAGAGCTGGTGTGCAGACCTGGATACTCAGTGCAGGGATGGTGGGAACCCCTCATAATAGGCAAAACAAGTGTGCAGACCAGGAAACCCACAGAGATCTCACCAAATAGAGTCCTCAAGAGATACTGGGTTACCTTTCTGGCATCTACCAAACACTAAAATGTTGGTTTTCCATGGTGTGTCCTTTAACCCAGAGATAGATGTTTTTTTAATCGGAAACCAGTGATATTTTGCGCTGATTCAAATATCTCAAAACGTCACTGGGTCAGGAGGTACAAAGTGCCCTGTGCCTCACTGGGTTTACAGAGAATTAACAGGCGGTAGCTGTAACCAGGTTTAACCCTATCCCTGGCTGCCAGTACATAGGAATGCAGAGGCTTGGCACCACGCCGTGTCATTAACGAGCCGGTCATGCACGCTGACATCACGCAATATAGAAAGGAACAGCTGCTTGCTGCCTCATTTCACCATCAGTGCCATGATCACAGAGCTGGAAAACGCGATCGCCAATCAAGGCCCCTGTTGAGATCCGAGAGGCAGCGTATTCCTGTCGCAGGCTGCACACGGCAGCAGAGGATTGTGGGAGAGGACTGTAGCTCAGGGGCTCCTTCGATGATCAAGGCCAGCCTCGTAAAACAAAAGCCTTGTTTTGGCACAAACCGCCTCGGCTGTTTCGTATTTCAGCGCTGTGCAGAAACTAAAATTCTGCAGCCACTTCTATTCTCTTTTAAGAGGGGGGAAAAAAAAAACATGTAAACAATTTCGGCAGGCCTTCCAAAAACAATCAGTTAGTGACCTTACAGAAAGAAGAGACGCTACAGGATTCATTTTCTGATAATTGGCCAATAAACAGGAAGGGGTTGGTTCTAAAGCTGAACTCCAGGCACAAAAACTTTCATTTGCACTGATTCCTCAATAGCCACAGAGGGTATAAATCCACTTTGTGTACAACAAATGCATTTTCAAAGCCAGATATCACAAAAAAAATTAAAAAAAAAGTAGAAGTGACATCGTGACTGTGCTGTACAGAGCCTGTGCAAAAATCAGAGCCGTGGGAGGGCCTAGCAGGCTTCACCCACAACATGTTCCCTGTAGAAAACTACAGGAGGGGGCGGAGACAAGACCAGCCACCCTGCACAAGGAGAGGGAGCAGCAGTGACTGGTCTTTATTACAGGAAGAAAGTTTCATACCATATTACTGCACGCTTCTGGGAAAAAAAAAAAAATACACAAAGCAAATCGAGATTCAAGAAGAATACACATGGCAAATGTATTTAGAGAATATATGCTGATCCTGGAGTTCAGCTTTAATTTATTGCTGGCACATAGCATACCACCACTGAGAGCTACATACCATCCAATATTCCAATATTGACCACTGATCCACAAGGCAGCTGGGCAAGGGATTGACATGCAAGCAGCGATAAGGGGACGTGCAAACATTAATGCTGGTTTTGAAAGGGTTAAATCCCACTGGGGAGATTCGCCCTCCCTATTTGTCTTTGTGGTCACAGTCTCCATAAAAAGAAAGTGATGGGAATTTCAAAGTTTAAAGTAGTCATCTGAACAGCGTAAATCTTCCAATGGGGACATACGCTTTGGTAGGAACTGTCCAAAAGGGAATTTACCTTCACTTAAGGGGATTTCTGATCACAGAGAAAGTTCAGCAAGGGGACGCAGAATTTTTCTTTAAATGCCCCATTAACCCACTGCATCTTGGGTAAACTGGCTCTCAGCAAAGCCAGTAGTTGGCATGGATACCTATTGGTGACCACAAGAGCCTTATTTTAAAGCTGAACTCCAGCCTTTCCTTCAGGCTTGCACAGTTGTACAATCTCCTCTCCTGTACTGAAATCTCTTACTTTTGCCTTTACTGCACACTGTGAGCTTCTCACAATATGTACTGGAAGTTGCAGGACGTTTCCTGGACTGTATGTCCAATTCTTCAGGAGATAAATGGAGGTAAAAGGGCCCTTTCACACGGGCAACTTCCTTTCCGATCAGCAGGGGATCTGTTTGCAGAACCCTGCTGATCGGAGCAGAACTGGGTGGATGACAGGTCCGTGTCTGCTCAGTTTCTGTAGAGCAGACAAGGACAGACCCAGCTCCACTCTATGGGCCACCAGGTGTAAACTGACTCCTGTCTGTTTACACCCAGATGCCCCCGATCTGATCAGCCCAAGCGGGCAGCCTGATCATACCTGGAGGTAGGCAGGTGCCAACGCACACAAACACCCACCGTTCCATAGGAATGCATGGATCTTCTGATCAGGACCGCCTGAAAAACTGACAGGCGGACCTGATCGGATTGCCCTTGTGAAAGGGCCCTTAGTCTAAAATAATACAAGAATAAGATCAAAAAATAATTTTAAATGATGTTCAGACATCTTCGTCACATCCCTCTCCAAAGAACAATCCAGTTCCCACCTCGGGGATGTGACTAAGATCCTAACTGATACAAATAATATCAATGCAATAAGTGTTTCTAAGTTAAGAGCAAGTATACATTACCTACATGATGTATGGAAAAAATGTATAATTGTATTGTAACTATATTGTTATATGATTTTAGACCAGCTATTCTCAACCAGGGTTCCCCAGTGGTAGCCAGAGGTTCCTTGAGCCATGGTGGTCCTTACCTAATCTCTGTCCCACTATACCAGAGTTTTTCAACCAGAGTTCCTCCAGAGGTTGCTAGGGGTTCCTTGAGCAATATGAACTTTCTGCTTCTCAGACAAGTTCCCACTAACACCATTAATCTTTTTAGCTATCTGTAAGGGAGTAATTCTTCCCAATGACCACAAGTGTAAGAAACATTCTTCCCACTGACCATTACACTAATGTATCATGAACTGAACATATAGTAATTTTTAGCAGGGGTTCCCTGAGACCAGAAAGCTATTTTCAAGAGTTTCTCTGTGTTGAAAAGGCTGCTTTCTATACCCACTTGGGCAACACATTATTGTTCATGGCCCTTCATTCTAGTAGGCCCAAGAATAGATTTGTAATGATAATGAAGTGAGAGGGGCATGCCTGACCAGATCAAATTACCGCAGCCATTCTCATCCAGGGTTCCATGGAACCCTAAGATTGCTAGGGGTTCCTTGAGCTGTGGCTGACTGACCTCTCCATTTATGGTGATGGCATAGTTCCAGGTCAACCACCACTTCGCAGAGTCAGCTGCACACCAATGATCTTTTTATCTGTTTGCAAAGGGGACATTGTGATCACCACTGTACAGGGGGCATTCTTCCCACTGGCTACAAAAGTAAGAGCCATTATTTTACATTGACCACTAATGAACCGGTTTTAGTAAGGTTTCCCAGTGACCTGAAATTATTTCAAGGGCTCCTCTGGGGTAAAAAAAGATTGAGAAACTGTATTATTATATGAATTTAAACCAGTCATTCTCAAGAAGGGTTCATCCAGTGGTAGCCAGGGGTTCCTTGAGCGGTGGCTGACTGACCTCCTATTTTATGATGTCAGGGGCCAACACCACTTGGCAGACCCAGCTGCAAGACACCAATGATATTTTTGCATGTTTACAAGGAGGACATTGTGACCACCACTGAACAGGGGGCATTCTTCCCGCTGGAAACCAATGTAGGGGGCATTTTTTCTATTGACCAACAATAAACTGTTTTTAGTTCCCCGATACCTGAAAATAATTTCAAGGTATCATTGGTGGTAAAAAAAAGGTTGAGAAGGCTACTTTAGACTAATCTCTATTCATCTCCTGAAGATGTGAACATACAGTTTATGAAAAATGTTCTTTCTAGCTGTCCGTAAAGAGGGGATTGTGACCACCACTGTAAAGAGGGCCTTCTTCCCACTGGCTACTAAGAGGCATTTTTTTCTATAGACTAGCAATGAGCTGATTTTAGCAAGGGTTCCCTGAGACCTGAAAATTTCAAGGGTTCCTCTGGGGTAAAAAAAGGTTGAGAAGTCCATTTTAGACTAATCCCTCTATTCAGCTCCTGAAGAAGTAGACATACGGTCTATGAAAAATGTTCTTTTTAGCTGTCTCTAGGTAGGACATTGTGACCACCACTGTACAGGTGGCATTCTTCCCACTAGCTACCTACGTAAAAGAGTCAGTTTTTCTATTGACCACCAATAAACCGGTTTTAGCAGGGGTTCCCCCAAGACATGAAAATTATTTCAAGGGTTCCTCTGGGGTAAAAAAAGGTTGAGAAAGGCAATTTTAGACTAATACAGTACCTCCATTCATCTCCCAAAGAAGTGGACATATGGTCTACGAAATACAGATCATCCCACCGCTCATCTATTACTTTTCACCTGATTCATTATAACGTTGGCTATATACGGGATCTATAGACCAGATAGTAGTATGAGATATAGTGTATGTTGGGTTAGAGCAGGAGGTTGAAATGAAAGTATGGGCAGCACAGTGGCTAAGTGGTTAGCACTTCCACCTAGCAGCACTGGAGTCGTCAGTTCGAATCTCAACCATGGCACAACCTGCCTGGAGTTGACATTTGCGTAATCGATTTGGTACCATTGAAGTCCTGCTGTGAATACAGACTTCTATATACCCATTTAGCAGCGTGAACCATTCTTAGTCATGCGACTCGTCAGCCATAATACAAGGAGGCAGAAACGAGTTGAGCTTTAAGAGCTAAGCAGTGGTGACAAGGTCAACTGCTGTGGGCTCTCATCCTTACAGAACGAGTAGTGCAGGCTACGTGGGAGGTTGTATTACAAGATAATTCTCCCACACAATGCTATTCTGCAGATGCACAGCACAATGGCTACTGGAGCCCTCCTCCCACCACGTCCCCTGACCCATAACTCCTGTCAGCATGCGATATGACTGTCAGGAGGCCTCTTGTTTACATTGGTCTCTCCGGGTTTCCTCTGCAGCAGTGACTTCCTGTTAAGGCCCGGGTGATTGTGACCAAGCAGGAAGTCACTAATGAGTGACAGCGGTGACAAAAACGCCGTATTGTCACTGGGCGATGGAGCTAAAGTGTCTTTCCAGCGATGTTGGTGAAAGTCAATTCTGATCCCATGGGCCGATGGGTCACACTGGGAGCAAATTTTGCTGATTCTTTTCTTATTCTTATTGCAGCCCAGTAATATGCAATCATGATTTAATTGGGAATGCTGCATTATGGGATGTTACCGCTACTGTGGCGACAGAGCCCAATGTTTTTGTTTTTTTGTCAATGTAATGTCATTCAGGCAAGCGTGTAGTAGCGTGGTTTCCATATGTTATGTACATATGGGAACCTCATGACAGAAGAAAATAATGAAATTAAATGTCGCCAGTGCATTATTAATTAAAATTTTAAAAAAGCAGTACGTCGGTCCAAAACAGTGGCATATGGCGTTCGCTTGGAATTGTGGTACGAGGGGAATTTACGCATGAAAGCGAACCTGTCAGCAGGGCTGTTTTCTGTCACTGCAGGGGCTCCCTTCTAGAGATGGATGTGGCCTTTGTCTGCCCTTGAAAGCACAGAGATGGGTTCGTGTTGGGGTTACCAGAAAGGGTTGGTGTTGAGGTTACCAGAAAGGGTTAGTGTTGGGGTTACAGGGAAGGTCAGGGTTTGGATTACAAAGAGGGGCTATGTGACGGTTACAGGGAGGTGGTTAGGGTAACAAAGGTTTGTGTACGATATACAGAGAGGGTGGGTGTTGGCGTTACAGAGAGGGTTGGTGTTATAGGAAGGTTAGTGTTAGGGTTACAAGAAGGGTTAGTGTTAGGGTTACAAGAAGGGTTAGTGTTAGGGTTACAGGGAGGGTTAGTGTTAGGGTTACAGGGAGGGTTAGTGTTAGGGTTTCAAAGAGGTAATGTCAGGGATATGAGAGTTCAGAGATGGTTAGTGTTAGGGTTACAGGGAGGGTTAATGTTTCAGGGTTGCAGGTTTACGTGAAGAATATAGACAGCAAAGAGACAGCAGTGGGTGTGTCCAGGAACCCTGCTTCTGAGTTACGAACAACCCCAGAGGTTCTAAGATTATGAATAAAAGAGAGAGGGTGGATACCCAGGTGAAGAATGCATGTTTTGAGAATTTAGGTTGCACTCCCTTTGAATGGAGCCTACAGCTAACCTTCTGTATTGCAAAGTCTGGTGGCCCCGCATCAAGTCCCACTTTAATACATACATTTGAAGAAAAAAAAAAAAAAAAAAATTATATATATATATATATATATGCGCCTCAGAGGGAAAAAAAAACACATACGGTGCTTCAAAACTGCCTGATCTGCAGCCTTGCCGAGGATTATGAATTTCCTTCAGAGACTCGCACATCCCTTGTGGAAAGCAGGCACATGTAACAACAACAAATATTTAGCACCAGTCATGAAAAAAAGGACGGTGGGAATAAATCTGTGGCTGACGAGAACTATTACATAGGAACGCGGACGGCGTAGCGATCTATATTGTATTCAAAATACCTGCCAGACAGGATTCCTCCATGTTTTCGAATGGAAAATATTTCCTCAAATAATTTACACTTTAATCAAAAATTCCTCAACAACAGGCATAAAAGCTGTAGGGGGGGGGGGGGGGGGTGAGGGGTTCTTTACGCAAACAATAACATCCAGTGCGGCAGAGCATTATGGATAATCAAACACAGGCTTAACTCGCATCCATTTTTAACATGGATACCTCAAACATGACCCCCCATCCCGTCAAATAAATCAAATGCAAACTTCATTACAGAACATACCTGAGCACCGGCCGCTGACGTGAAACCAAAACGCTGTTTGGAAACATATGGGAGCTTAATTGCTTCTTATAAACAGATTTTGGAGGTTGATTTGTCTGAACCGGGTTATGGTGAACATCTTGAACGTATTATATTTCGGACGCACGTTTGTTTTTTTTTTTTGCCTTTTTTAACCCTCACTGTCCAAATCCTATACTTAACTGATGCCAGGATTGTGTAGGTAGGCACCAACTCCCCCTAAAGTCGATGGACACAGAAACAGTTTCTTCCAATTATGGGACTTTTCAGCTGTCCAACAATTGTCGGGAAGCTGAAAAGTCCCATATTTGGAAGAAACAGTTTCTGTGTCCTGACTGTCCAAAATCTTCCCCAATGGACACGACATACAGGGATGGTCAACAGGACCATTTCATGGTTTTGGAAGGGTCTTTAAAAAAGATTTTTGGTGCGTCTAGGGTATAAAATATACAACTCTGGAAACTGTATGGAGTAAATGCAAGTAATATTATTTAAATTCCTTTTTTATCTTTGGTAATATTGTTTACCACATTTGCACTATATGGCCAAAGATTTGTGGTCTCCTGAGCATCACACCTACATAAGCTTGTTGGATATCCCATTCCAAACCCATAGGCATTACTAAGGAGTTGCCGCCTTTTGTGGCTTAAACCGTCTCCATTCTTCTGAGAAGGACTTTCCACAAGATTTTGGAGTGTGTCTGGGGTCAAATTTGTGTCCATTCAGCCAATAGAACATTTGTGAGATCAGGTACTGATGTTGGATGAGAAGACCTGGTTCACAATGGTCATTCTAATTCATCCCAAAAGGTGTTCAAGTAGGGTCGACATCAGGGCTCTTCCAGGCCCTGATTGTCTTTGGTAATATTTGTTTACCACATTTGAACTATATGGCCAAAGGTTTTGGTCTCCTGACCATAACACCTACATGAGCTTGTTAGGTACCCATTCCAAACCCATGGGCATCAATATGGAGTCGCTTTCCTTTGCCGATATAACAGCCTCCATTCTTCTGAGAAGGGCTTTCCACAACATTTTGGAGTGTGTCTGGGATTGTATTTGTGTCCATTCAGCCCAGAGAACATTTGTGAGGTCATGTACTGATGTTGGATGAGAAGACCTGGCTCACCATGGCCATTTTATTTCATTCCAATGGTGTTTCCAATGGTGTTCAGTAGGGTTGAGGTTAGGGCTCTGTGCAGGACATTTGAGTTCCTCCATACCAAACTCAAGAAATGTCCTCATGATTTGGTCACCATTTATAAGGTCAGGTAACTGATGTTGAATTAGAAGACCTGGCTCACAATTGGTGTTCCAATTCATTCCAAAGGTGTTCAGTAGGGTTGAGGTCAGGGCTCTGTGCAGGACATTTGAGTTCCTCCACACCAAAATGTTCAACTCATGTCTTTATGGAACTGGCCGCCATTTACCAGGTACTAATGTTAAAAGAGATGAGAAGACCAGGCTCACGATGGCCATTCCAAATTATCCAAAATGTGTTCAGTAGGGTTGATATCAGCCTCTTCAGGGCTCTGTGCAGGACACTTATGGAGCTAGCTTTGTCCACAGGGTCAAATCATGCTGGAACAGATACGGGCCTTCACCAAACTGTTACCACAAGGTTAGAGGAACACAATTGTCTAAAATGTTTTCTGTATTCTGTAGTATTAACAGTACCCTTCACTGGAAACATCAGGACTCAATCATTTGGAGGAGCAACCACACACTTTGGTTATTGTGTAGGTATAATGCTCAGGTGCGCATATTTGTTTGGCCCTAAGGTACCTGCAAGTCAAGCTGTGCAGCATAGGTGACAGGACATGAGACAAACAATAACACTTCCAGTTTTATGGAACATGCACACATTTTACATACAAGGTTAAAACCAGGGGTAGGCAAGCAATCTTGGCACTCCAGCCTTTTGGAACTTCAAGTCATTGCAAGATTCTGACAACCACAGGCATGACTCCTAGAGGCCGAGGCATGATGGGTTTTTGCAGTTTCATCACAAGCTGGAGTGCCAAGGTTGCCTACACCTGGTTTAAACTATTTTTTTCTAAAACTGTGGTCCAGCCTCACCTTTGGGTGCATGTGGAGAAAATCCATAATAAAGTTACATGCATTTAGAAAAATTGTGGATTAAAAACGGCCTTCTTCAATAAAACACATACCGGTATTTAGGCCATATATATTAAAACTTTAGGTATTCCCAGTGTTTATAGAGCACCAACATATCACGTACATAGACTCATTCACATTAGTATCTGACCCGTGAAGGACCGACCCCAATCACAATTTGGAGAGAATCCAACTAACCAAATGATATGGTTTCACGACCAGGGGTCTCCAAACTATGACCCTCCAGTTGTTCAGGAACTACAATTCCCATCATGCCTAGTCATGTCTGTGAGTGTCAGAGTTTTACAATGCCTCATGAGACGGGTAGATCTACAACAGCTGGAGGGCCGGAGTTTAGAGATCCCTGTTCTAGACCATCCTTTCTCAACCTTTTCAACACAGAGGAACCCTTGAAATAACTTTCTGGTCTCAGGGAACCCCTGCGAATAATGTCTATATCTACAACTCATGGTACATTAGTGTGATGGTCAGTGAGAAGGTTTCTTACACTTGTGATCATTGGGAAGAATTACAACCTTCCAGATAGCTAAAAAGATTCAGGGTGTCAGTGGGAACTTATCTTAGGGGCAGACATTGCTCAGGGAACCTTTAGCAACCTCTGGAGGAAGCCTAGTCAAGAAACCCAGTTCTAGACCTTTCTAAAGGGGTTTAACTTTCACTGGAGACAATAAATATCATTACAATAGTTTGTTTATATCTATGACGATTTTTTTTTTTTTAATACTACAACACATTTCAGATGTCATTCTGGGGCACTCCATATCCTATCCTCTGTATCCGAGAACACCACCCCACCTATTTATAATGAGCAATAAGTATATCATGGTATCTCCTATATAGGATGCTCACCACCCTTTTTCCTTTGAAGTGGGAAATCACCACACGTACAAAAAAAGACTGAGGGTTTGTACTGGCACGAGGTTTAAGCAGACCTTTCCTGGTGTCCTTATTGGAGGAACAGTCCCTGTCCTGTCCCACCTGCTGTATTATGATTAGCAAAATTAAAGCCCCCGGTCAGGTTAAGTTGGGCCTTAAAGTAAACATATATGTAATTTCAAAAGTTGTTTTCCTTTTTTTGTTTAATCTGCAGCTTTCTCTAATACTTGGTGATCCTGCCATAAAGTCCTATTTTCAGGCACTTCCTGTTATAGGGTGCCATATAGAAATATGGAAGATTTCACTGCTGACTTTCTTTTTAAACTGAACAGCATTCAACAACCTGCATCTGGATGGCTGTCAAACTGGGACTAGCAGCTGTGTGTCCGTGCAGCTGCTGCATCCCCATAGACATGAATGGGACTTCCTGCATGCGTATGCACGGAACATCTGTGCATCCCGTGCGGGCAAAAACGGCCCTTCGCACCAGTGTATGGATTAGGTACGCCTGCATGAATGAAACCTTAAAATCGACTTCTATCGAATAGAAAAAAAATTGCAACATTTTACATTGATCAGCGACTTTAGCCAATTAGTTGCAGTCTCTGATCAGTGTATCCCGACAGTGACGGGTTCTCCCGTCAGAATAAAATGTCCTGGAGGGGAAAAGGGGGGGTCCTTCAACCACCTAGTATGTGTGGATGGTGGAATCTGTTTTTATTCAAGCCGATTGGCTGTCACAGAGGTCACATGATTGGGCACCAACCCCATGGGCTCCTGACCAGAGCACGAGTCCTCTATGGCAGCTTGGTCACCATCCTGGGTGCATGCACTCAATACAGAAACCACAAATGTACGGCACGTGGGGGTTAACCCTTTCACTGCCAGGTCCATACATTGTAAATCCCCCAGCCCCCCCCCCCCCCCAGCCCCCCGCTGTTAAGTCTGTACAAACACTACGGCCACTGGTAGTGTATGTGTGTATATCGGGCAAGCCAACTGCTGACTATCAGATGGAAGCAGTCCGACGCCTCCGCCAGTGCTGGATTGCTTCCACACACACCCCTGGAAATAGGAGCCAACCCCCCCCTTTTCTCCCGCCATGTTCCCCAGGCTCCGCTTGCCAATCTGCTTGCTTGGGACCAGCATAGTGGGTGCCCCCAGATAGAGGGGAGGGACATGAGTCCACTCTCCTCCCCTTCTTGTTATTGATCCGGAAGCAGCGTGTAAAACGTCACTTCCGGGGTCCCCCCGACAGTTTCCCTGGCAATACATTAATTGGAGCACAGGGGTGACATTAGGGGTCTTTTTTAGACCCCATGTTTCTCATTTAAGGGGACCGGTCAGCAAAAAATCATCACATAGGGGACTTTCTGTTCCCTATGTAATGGGGGAAAAAAACATTTTTTTTTTTTCCTTAAAAGTTTTTTAAAATTGTAAAAACTTAAAGTTACACCCAAGCACATAGAATCCCTCCCACAATTTTTGAGGGCCTCCCACCCCCATATTTATACGTACCTACGAACATAAATGCATGCGTTGGGGTTGCCTATGCATGAAAATGGCAACGGATATACACGCGTTAAATATCGCCGCGCATGCCAGAGCGAGAGTGGCATTTCTAGCACCAGACATCCTCTATAACACTAAACTGGTGGCCTAATGGGGGCTTTTAAAGTGTTACCTATAAAAAAAATATAGGGTACTGAAGTTTTCCGCCATTCCACAGGCGCACAGATTTAAGGTTTGACATGTTGGGTATCCATTTACTTGGTGCAACCTCTGCATTTATATTTTACCCAAAAATTGGTTAATGTATCATGTTTGTGTGCTCTACAATTAACCTTTGGGTATTTTTTAAGGGAATGTTGCGGGGGGACGTAAAAAATTGGAACTACCACCATTTTATTCTCTAGGGTATCTGCTTCCAAAAAAAAAAACATATAGGGCTAATTCACACCACAAAAACATCCTCCAGATCTTTTAGGCCCCTTTCACACGATCGGTCCCACCTGTCTGTTTTTCAGGTGGATCACATTGACTTCTACGGGGAGGCGGGCGTCAGCGGATATGTGACTTCTATGGGGAGGCGGGCGTCAGCGGATATGTGACTTCTATGGGGAGGGGGGCGTCAGTGGATATGTGACTTCTATGGGGAGGCGGGTGTCAGCGGATATGTGACTTCTATGGGAGGCGGGCGTCAGCGGATATGTGACTTCTATGGGAGGCGGGCGTCAGCGGATATGTAACTTCTTTGGGGAGGCGGGCGTCAGCGGATATGTGACTTCTATGGGGAGGCGGGCGTCAGCGGATATGTGACTTCTATGGGGAGGCGGGCGTCAGCGGATATGTGACTTCTATGGGGAGGCGGGCGTCAGCGGATATGTTACTTCTATGGGGAGGCGGGCGTCAGCGGATATGTTACTTCTATGGGGAGGCGGGCGTCAGCGGATATGTGACTTCTATGGGGAGGCGGGCGTCAGCGGATATGTGACTTCTATGGGGAGGCGGGCGTCAGCGGATATGTGACTTCTATGGGGAGGCGGGCGTCAGCGGATATGTGACTTCTATGGGGAGGCGGGCGTCAGCGGATATGTGACTTCTATGGGGAGGCGGGCGTCAGCGGATATGTGACTTCTATGGGGAGGGGGGCGTCAGTGGATATGTGACTTCTATGGGGAGGCGGGCGTCAGCGGATATGTGACTTCTATGGGGAGGCGGGCGTCAGCGGATATGTGACTTCTATGGGGAGGCGGGTGTCAGCGGATATGTGACTTCTATGGGAGGCGGGCGTCAGCGGATATGTGACTTCTATGGGAGGCGGGCGTCAGCGGATATGTAACTTCTTTGGGGAGGCGGGCGTCAGCGGATATGTGACTTCTATGGGGAGGCGGGCGTCAGCGGATATGTGACTTCTATGGGGAGGCGGGCGTCAGCGGATATGTGACTTCTATGGGGAGGCGGGCGTCAGCGGATATGTTACTTCTATGGGGAGGCGGGCGTCAGCGGATATGTTACTTCTATGGGGAGGCGGGCGTCAGCGGATATGTGACTTCTATGGGGAGGCGGGCGTCAGCGGATATGTGACTTCTATGGGGAGGCGGGCGTCAGCGGATATGTGACTTCTATGGGGAGGCGGGCGTCAGCGGATATGTGACTTCTATGGGGAGGCGGGCGTCAGCGGATATGTGACTTCTATGGGGAGGGGGGCGTCAGTGGATATGTGACTTCTATGGGGAGGCGGGCGTCAGCGGATATGTGACTTCTATGGGAGGCGGGCGTCAGCGGATATGTGACTTCTATGGGAGGCGGGCGTCAGCGGATATGTAACTTCTTTGGGGAGGCGGGCATCAGCGGATATGTGACTTCTATGGGGAGGCGGGCGTCAGCGGATATGTGACTTCTATGGGGAGGCGGGCGTCAGCGGATATGTGACTTCTATGGGGAGGCGGGCGTCAGCGGATATGTTACTTCTATGGGGAGGCGGGCGTCAGCGGATATGTTACTTCTATGGGGAGGCGGGCGTCAGCGGATATGTGACTTCTATGGGGAGGCGGGCGTCAGCGGATATGTGACTTCTACGGGGAGGCGGGCGTCAGCGGATATGTGACTTCTACGGGGAGGCGGGCGTCAGCGGATATGTGACTTCTATGGGGAGGCGGGCGTCAGCGGATATGGGACTTCTATGGGGAGGCGGGCGTCAGCGGATATGGGACTTCTATGGGGAGGCGGGCGTCAGCAGATATGTGACTTCTATGGGGAGGCGGGAGTCAGCGGATATGTGACTTCTATGGGGAGGCGGGCGTCAGCGCATATGTGACTTCTATGGGGAGGCGGGCGTCAGCGGATATGGGACTTCTATGGGGAGGCGGGCGTCAGCGCATATGGGACTTCTATGGGGAGGCGGGCGTCAGCGCATATGGGACTTCTATGGGGAGGCGGGCGTCAGCGGATATGGGACTTCTATGGGGAGGGGGGCGTCAGCGGATATGTGACTTCTATGGGGAGGGGGGCGTCAGCGGATATGTGTCCGCTGACACCTGCCTGTCATCCGATCCGGCATGATCCCCTCAAAACAGACGTATCGCTATCCGTCCAGCGGGTCGGATTGGATGAAAATGCACAGGGGTTCTGATTTCATCTGCTCTTCCCATAGAGAGCGGGGCTCTCACAGGACTGTCTCAGCACAGTAAGCAGAGACGGACCTGTCACCCGCTTTCTCAGCGTGGATCAATGGCGTGATGCCCGCTGAGCAAAGCGGAGTCCGTCAAAATGGATCTGACCCTGTGAAAGGGGCCTTACGGATGCGTTCCTGCATGTGCTTTTTTTATGCATTCCGGTGCGTTTCAGATACTTTTTTTTTTCCTTACTCATCTTGGTTTTTTTTCACTGTACTGGGGTCCTGTGCATTTTTGATATACATTTTGGATGCATTCCAGTGCCTTTTTGCCGTGTTTGACTGTGTTCCTGTACGGTTCTGTGCAGCAAAAATCACTTTTTTTTCTGGAATCAGAACGCTCTGGAACTGCAAGCACTGGTGTGAAGTATGCCATTTAAAACAATGTAACCTACTTTCTATGCGTTTTGGATGCAGATTAAAAAAAGCACTGGAATGGTGTGAATTAGCCCGTAATATTTTGGGGGTTTATGCGATCTTCAGGCCTAAAATTATTTTTTTTTTTTTCAAATGCAAAAACAGCTCCGGCAGCGAAAGGGTTAAAGCCCACCCTCTCTGCTGCTGCGATTCTGCATTTTTCATAGGGCAGCAAGCAGTTAAGATCTCTACAAGCAGCGCCAGCCCACCTTTAAACGCTCCACCCCCCCCCCCCCCCAAATCAGAAGCTTCACCCACCTGTCTGTTCCGCTCATCCGTAATCCTTTGGATCTGGATCTTTTTCCGGCCCATGGTTCCTATAAATCCAGAGGAGGCTCTTGCGCAGAAAGGGTGCCCGTCTTTGAATCAGCTCTCGCCTTCACGGTACGACCATGAAATAACCGAAAATCCAAAAAAAAAAAAAAAAAAAAAAAAAAACGGAAAAAAAAAACCTCCCCCCGTTCGTCGTCCTCTTAGTTCATGTCATTTGCCTGCAGCTTCCAGATGTTGGTGGAGGGCTCTGTCCGGGTTCAGTTCTGTGATGGAGAGAAGGGGGGGGGGGGAGAAGAGAGAGAGCATGTGAAAAGTGTGTTTCCCATCAGAGAGAGCTCAGCCTTGTTAAATCCTATCCCCCCCGGGGATACAACGCCAAAACCCCGCTACATCGCCCCCCCCCCCCCCCCCCCCCAGCAAGCAAACTCTCCCCAAAGCCTGTTAACAGTTTAAAAATCAATCATGTTTTATCTGCCTTATTATCGCTTTTCTACAACATGCTGATGGTGGCAGAAACCCGGGGAAAATCTGCTGCTCCCCCCCCCCCCTTAATAGATGCCTTGAGTTTGTATGTTTTAGTGCTGGGTTTACAGAATGTCCGGGGTGCCCCGTGCCTTTTATATGACAAGCGCTCCCAGTATTGAAGAGACAGGATGCATTTCTAAGAGACTCCATTTTTCCAAAAAAAATGTAATGGCTTGCAAAAGCGAAGGGAGAATGTAAAAGGATTATTTTGCTTATATTTGCTCGTCTCTACTCATTCCTCCTCTTAATATAACCATGCTCATTTTTATTTATTTATTTTTTAATCATTACATTACCTACATTTTGGATCCAGTGATGTCATCACTGGGTCTCTGTGCTTCTCTATACAATGCAAGGCAGATCATGGCTGGTGGGAGGGGCTTTCTGAAAGTGCCCTGCCTCCTCTCAAGAGCCAGAAAAAAAAGGGGTGGGCTCACCCACACAACACACACATTTGTCACCGGGCCCCGCTGAGGATTCTGTGCTTTCCCAGGACAGCTCTCAGTCCCCACTGACAACTGGTAAAGTCAGCAGGACCGGTTTTCCTAGGAGGACATTAATGGACCATGTCTGGGTATTGTGCGTCTCTATCAGAAGACCGTGTGACACGGTGACAACTCAGTACAGCCAGTACTCCTGCTCATCAGGTGACCGCCCCCCCCCCCCCTTTTGAACTGATGGGGCCCAGACCCCATACAGAAGGGCTGGCTGTACTGCCTTATTAGCAGTCCTGTTTGTGAGGATGGGTTTCTTGATGACAGCAGCGGACCATGTGGACCATGTCTGCGTTTTGTGCATCTCTACCAGAAGACCGTGTGACATGGTGACCACTCAGTACAGCCGGCCCTCCTGCTCATCAGGTGCCCCCCCCCCCCTTTTGAACTGATGGGGCCCAGACCCCATACAGAAGGGCCGGCTGTACTGCCCATTTGTAGTCCTGTTTGTAAAGTTGGGTTTCTTGATGATGACAACAACAGACCATGTCTGGGTATTGTGAATCTCTATCAGAAGCCCGAGTGACAACTCAGGAGCACAGTTAAGAGACGGGGACAGTGTTGTCATCTGATAACAGGAAGTACCAGAACAAGGCTCTTTATGGCTGGATCGCCAGGGATTATTCTAGCCCCTTCCTTCCCACCCTGGCAGCCCTTTAAAAGGTTCTGAACACATGGAGGGGGTGGCAAGGATCAGCAATCAAATGATCTTTGGCAGCCAATCACAGTGGTCACATGAGTGCCGATCCTTCCCACCCCTATGGTGTTTCAGAACCTTTTGAGGGGCCACCAGGGTCAGAGGGAAGGGGCTTAAATAATCCTGGAGATCCTGCCATGTCTGTGTATTATGGGCGTCTATCAGAAGCCTGTGTGACACAGTGACAACTCAAGAGTGCAATAGGGAGACAGGGACAGAGTGTTGTCACCCAATAACAGGAAGTGCAAGAGCAAGCGGGATCGCCAGGATTATTTGAACCCCTTCCTTCCCACCCCCAGCAGCCCTTTAAAAAGGTTCTGAAGGCCTGGAGGGATGGGAAGGATCAGCAATCATGTGACTACTGTGCCAGCTAATCACAATGGTCACATTAAAGCCAATCCTTTGCACCCAGCAGAGCGTTCAGAACCTTTTAAAGGGCCACCGGGGACGGAGGGAAGGGGCCGAAATAGACATGTCTGTGTATTGTGTGTCTATACCTGTGTGACATGGTGACAACTCAGGTGCACAATTGGGAGACAGGGACAGAGTGTTGTCACCCGATAACAGGAAGTGCCTGAACAAGACTCTTCATGGCCGATCACCAGGGATTATTTGAACCCCTTCCACCCTGGTGGCACTTTAAAAGGTTCTGAATTCATGGGGGAGAATCGGTGATCATGTGACCACTGTGCCAGTCAATTATGGTGGTCACATGAATGCCCATCCTCTCCACCCTCCCTGGGCGTTCAGAACCTTTTAGAAGGGTTCAGGGGCGGAAGAAAAGGGGCTAAAATAATCGCTGGCAACCCTGCAATGAAGAGCCTTGTTCCACTTCCTGTTATCGGGTGACAACACTCTGTCCGCGTCTCCAAATTGTGCTCCTGAGTTGTCACACGGGCTTCTGATAGAGACACACAATACCCAGACATGGTCTGCTGTTGTCCTCATAAAGAAACCCAACCTTACAAACAGGGCTGCCAACAAGGCAGTACAGCCAGCCCTCTTGTATGGGGCCTGGGCCCCATCAGTTTAAAAGGGGGGTGGGGGCCTTGGCACCTGATGAGCAGGAGGGCCGGCTGTACTGCCTTATCACTGAAACCAATCCCCCTGTGGCTTCCCTGCTGCCTAGCCGGCTTTCAGCCACTGCAGGGGGAGCCACGGGGGGACATCAGTTCCAGTATTTGCGCTGCCCTCCCCCCCCCTTTCCCCACCGCTCTGATCACCCTTTCTGCTGCTCCGATTCCTGTCAGGTAAGACTGTACGGGGGCCCCCTGGTTTCTAACAGCAGCCCTGCTTACAAGTGCCATACAGCCATCACTATAGTGCTGAAAGCGGCTGTAAAAAGGCTGCAGGAGATCAGCAGCAAAGACATGTAACAAAGGATTAAAAAAAAATAAAATAAAAAAAAAGTGTAAACAGCTACATAGTACTTTTAGCAAACTACATGCAATTCATTTACTGTTCACATCTACTTTTGTATGGACTCAATTTAACAAATATATTTCTAAATCCAGCTAGTATAAGTACCTGAATTTTTTGCGTATCAGCTTTGGGTGGGGCATCCCTATAAATACAACCTTGCTCAGTCCAAAGAAGTTCCCCGGCTAAAAAAAAAAAAAAAAAAAAAAAACCTTCACCAAAAAGGGAGGATTCTTGGAGTCCTACTCAAAACAGGAAACTTTTCTTTGTTGTCTTGAGCGAAACGCATGAGTCACTGCACTATCATAGCAACACACGGCTTTGTGTGTCTGTGTGCGTGTGCGTGGCGGAGAGGACGGCCAAGGAACGCCGAAAAAGGGCCCGCCGCCGCCGTCGTCTCCACAAATTGTTCTGCGCTCTGCGGTCCATTGTTTTTCAGCGGAGGAATTTTACACTTGCCGTCCCAAAAATAGCCAAAGCGAGTTAAAAATAGCCAACCCGCTGTAGATTCTTAGGCCAGGAAAAGCCGGAGAGGAAAAAAAAAAAAAAAGTTGGAACAGGTCGGATTCCCGAAATGTGTTTTGGAAAAGCAGCTGGGATGAATCTGTGAACCGGCAGAAGGATGGGACAACATGGAGGAGGCATTGAGACTTCTATAGAGGGATGTACAATATAATTCTCATAGTGTCCTCCTCCTCCTTCAATGGATTCATTTTTCCCAATGACCCTTGAAGGAATAATCTTACAAGGGGCTCCCTGAAACGTGAAGATTTTAAGGGTTCCTCAGGGGTAAAAAGGATGAGAAAAGCCCCACCATCGGCCACGGGTGCCAAGGCTTTAGGAAACATAGACAAGTAGACAAACCAAAAGTGAAGGAAGCCCCACCACTGCCAAAAGCTTTCTTTGCCTTTTCCATAAACTTTACTACATAGGGAACTGTGCATCACAAAAAATGCCATCCACCGCTCCCTGCTTCTCCTGCAACGCATTTCACCCCAGGAGCTGCTTGATCACGTAGGTAAGCTCCTCCTAGGGTAAAATGCTTTAAAGGAGGCGCAGCGCCTGGTGAATGGTGTGGTTGGTAATGCATGGCTCCCTTCGGATTAAAGAATAATGAAAAAGAAAGGAATCGGCGGTGGTGGGAATGCTTTCAATTTCCATTTGTGAACTTTAAACCCCTGATGATTTCTCCCATCCCTCCCATCTCACCAGGATAGCCAAGTTTCTAGATTGGCACATCTGCTGTCTCTAACATTCCTGATGGATTTTTTACAAGTTTATATTATAGAGAATGTAATAGGAAAGCTGGGACAGGCAAAGGTGTACAGGAACACCCAAAACTCCGAGGTTGACATGAACAGAGCAGGGAATTATGGTAGCTCTTCCTGCTGAACTATCTAAGATAGTGGAGGAACTACAAAGATCGCAATTGTGACTGGGCCCTGGTGTTCCACAGCAGTGGGGGGGGGGGGGGGGGGGGGGTTGGCAAGACAGAAGGAAGGGGGTCCGCTGCGGGACCGTAAGGGTCTTGTTCACACTGTTGCAACACCAAAGTTGTGCGACCTTCTTGCGACTTTGTGATTTAAGGGGGCTTTAAAAAAAATGTAAACAGTAAAAGGCCCCCAAGACCGGTGGAAAGGGGCCCCAGCAGTCAGGGGGGCCCTTCATTGTTTCTTGCACCAGAGCCCTGTAGGAAGTGGCGTCACTAGGGGGTGGCTTTTGGGGCTATAGCCCTGAATCTGGGGCCCATAGCCCCGAGTCTCTGCAGGGGTCCCCAAGGGGAGGGGAGGTTCTCTGGGGACCCTGATGTAAGTGGGGGGCTCTCTGGGGACCATGATGCAAGGGGGGGCTCTCTGGGGACCATGATGCAAGGGGGGGCTCTCTGGGGACCCTAATATAGGGGGGCTTTCTGGGAACCCTGATGTAAGTTGGGGGGGGGGTGTCTGGGGACCCTGATGCAAGGGGGAGGCTCTCTGGGGATCCTGATGCAAGAAGGAGGCTCTCTGGGGACCCTTATGCAAGTGGGGGGATCTCTGGGGATATACACACACGTATATTACTGTATATACATGTGTATGCCCGCCTAAGCGTATGACTTTCTTTACTACGCTGCTATAGGCTCTAGCACCAGATCTTTTGTAGACCTAGCAATACCCCTGCCTGTAGGTTCTAGTTAAGCCACTGCTTACTAAGTGTTTTTCCAGTTGTCCCAATTGGCAAAGTATCCTTAATTCCCTGTCCTAGGGACCACTGGTCATCAGGACAGGAATTGAGAAATTTCACCAGCATAGAGAGGACAATAAAAACTTGATAAAACACTTCTTTACGCTATCCAACACTAAAGAGACGATTTGACAGGCGCTCCATTATAAAAATGCAGTGCAATAAACAACAACATTGTGAAAATGTGAGCCGTGTATTGCGCTCCATTCACCAAAAGCTGAATTCTGATTGCGGTCCTCATTCTTTGGGCATTGCTTTAGGTCTCATTCAGTAAGTCTTTTAGCTCCTCCTTTTAGGATGGTGGCCAAACTGTCCAGCCCGCAACAAAGGGGGCCAGAGCCGTTTCCACGTATCTGTCGAATCAGCACGTGGCCCTTCTTGCAAGTGCTGGAATTCACACTAACACCTGTTCACGATGGCGCTGGATCTAATTATGCTTGTGCTGCTCCATCTGCTAATTAAAAACCTGCAGTTCTATCTTTAGCTATGAGGGGAAAATGCTACCTGTGTGTTAAAAAAAAAAAGTATTGGTACCATTCCAGCAAACGTTTCATCTCCATGCCTATGAATTCAACGTATGAGTCCTGCCCTACAAGAAGGATCAAAATGGCAGCCCTGAAGGAAAAAACGGTACGAGGGTCAACTGTCCAAAGCACTGCTGCTTCATAAACGTCAAACCTCTGGTTTATTTTTAAGCACCAGGTCAAGTGTATTCAGAAAAAGTGTATCTTTTCTCTCGCTTATCTTTACTAGCGTGCACCAGGGGTAGTAGGCCAGTCCAGAACTTCCTGTGACCAGTCATGGACAAACAAGACTCCTGATGGGTTTCCAGAGTTTTCCCAGGCCCACCAAGAGCCACAACTGCTTCCATGTGTCCCAGGTCTGAGTTTTCCAGGAACAGAACTATTTAAACATCTCAGAGGCCATATGTGTGAAAAAATCTGTAATCAGTAGCAACTCAAAACTCAGCTTTAGTGGTCTTCACCCAACTTCCACAGAAATCAAGCCGAATGCTTTTTTAGAGGAAATGGTTAGAACTGATCAATCTTTATTGCTGTTGATATTCTTACCTAGATTGTCCCTCGTTTCCTGTCCTGACAGGAAGAGAAAACTTTCCAGTAGCCAGACAAAATCAAACCTTTGACATCATTAATAGGAACACCTGTTCCATAGGGGGAGATTAATTTCGTCTTTGGTCATGTTCCGGTAGTAAGTCACAAGTTTTGGAAGGTTTTTTTTCCTCTTTAGGGCATGTTTTGGTAGAATTTGTCAAATTTTGGATTTTACCTTCACTTTCTGCTCTAGTAACAGAAAGGACTTGAGGGTGAATCTCACCAGTGAAGATACAGACAGCATTAAGAAATTAACCAAAGGGTTTAACCCTTTCCCATGATGTCCTAAAAAGTCTCAGGAAGGGCCTTCACAGTTTTCAACGAGAAAACTGTTCAATATCATACTCCTAACATCCCTGATGCTTGTAGTAAAAATGTATGCAAGATGTTTAATTGCATCTAATAGAACATCCATTCTTAACCAGGAGGTTCAAACAACAAAGAAAAAAAAATGCCTAGGACCTCTAGCACTTTATTAAAGGGTTCAAAAGTACAAATTATACTCACAAACCAAATAGGATTTGTAGCATTTCAACATCAGAGAATCTAGAAGTCAGCCTTCCAACCTCATTGAATTATGCAGATGACAGACCAGCTGATGGGTTTCGGGGGACTTGCCCCCTTCCTCAGAGCAACAGTCATTGCTCTAAAGGGGGCAAAATGCCACCCTTACAGACATAAAATAATCATTGGCGTCATGCTGCTGTCTCTGCCAAGTGGCGTTGGACTTGGAATTATGAAGGCACCAAGGTGGGAGGTTAGTCCTCCACAGCTCAATTAACCCCCCCCTAGAAGGCTCTGGAGCAGGGGTAGGCAACCAGTAGTCCTCCAGCTGTCATGGAACTACATTTCCCATGAGGCATTGCAATGCTGGCAGTTACAATTACTCCCAGAGGCATGATGGGACTTGTAGTTCTGCAACAGCTGGAGGGCCCCAGGTTGCCTACCCCTTGCTCTGGATGAACCAAGGAACAATGTAAACTTGACACTTTACCATAAATGATGCAAATGCCTTGGCCATTGTGTAGTCAGGGCGGAAAATTAAGGCGATGCAGCCCTCCACATATCGGGGAATCCAGTACGGCACAAACAAAGAATAAAAAAAGCACAAATGCCGAGTGCATTGCCTCCAGCACTTTATTAAAGGATTAAAAAGTACAAATTATACTCGCAAACCAAATATGATTAGTAGTGTTTCAACATGACAGAATCCAAAAGTCAGCCTTTCAACCTCATGGAATTATAAAAACCAGCTGATGGGTTTCGGGGTGCTTGCCCTCTTCCTCAGAGCAACATTGTGTTTTCGGCCAGTCCCCCAAAACACATCAGCTGATCTGTCATCCACATAATTCCATGAGTTTGGAAGGCTGACTTCTGGATTCTGTCATGTTGGAAGGCTGACTTCTGGATTCTGTCATGTTGATACACTTACTAATCCTATTTAGTTTGTGAGTATAATTTGTACTTTTTAATCCTTTAATAGTGCTGGAGGTAATGTACCCTAAGGTGCCCTTTTTGTTCTTTGTTGTTTGTGCAGTACTGGATTCCCCATTCTGTGGAGGGCTGCCCTTAGGCTTAATGTACACGGGACGTTTTAAAACCTCTCCTGAACCATTTAACTTGACAGATAGTAACCGACGTTTAAAAAATGTGTGTTTTGCCACGTTTATGTTTGAGTTTAGAAGGTTTTTTTTTTTTTCCCCTTGTCAAAAATGTATCTCCATTAAAAACGCCTGTAAGCGAAATGCGGCTAAACGCGAGTTACCACGTTTACAAGCTGTTACAGGCATTTGGCATTTCGAAAGCCTCTGAATATCCGTCCTGAACGCATTTATTTTGCTTTCCAATAAATGCTTCTAAACTCAACTGCCTAGAAAGGACTAAACACAACCCTGTGTACATGTATTGATAAGATAACAGAGGAGAGTTCAGGGGCAGCTGAAAAAAACCAGGTTCAACTGCTCCTAAACGTCTGTTTACCAGCAGCAGTGTACATGAAGTCTTATATTCAGCCACAGTTGCACAGTGGCCATGGCATTTTTATCATTTATGGCAAGCTTCCCTAAGATATCTGACAGCTAAAGTGTCAAGTTTACAATTTTCCTTGGTTCCTCCAGAGCAGCCTTTCTCAACCTTTTCAACACAGAGGAACCCTTGAAAAAGTTCTCCAGTCTCGAGGAACCCCTGCTAAAAATTAGAATTCTACAACTCATGATACATTAGTGTGATGGTAAGTGAGAGGAATGGTCCTTACACTTGTGGTCAATGGGAAGAATTACCTCCTTACAGATAGCTAACAAGATCAATGGTGTCAGTGGGAACTTATCTGAGAAGCAGAAATTGCCCAATGCTGAAGGAACCCCTAGCAACCTCTAGAGGAACCCTGGTTGAGAATCACTGCTCCAGAGGTTTCTGGAGGAGTTGCACAGTGGCCATGGCATTTGTATCATTTATGACAAGCTTCCCTAAGATATCTGACAGCTAAAGTGTCAGGTTTACATTGTTCCTTGGTTCCTCCAGAGGTTTCTGGAGGAGTTGCACAGTGGCCATGGCATTTGTATCATTTATGGCAAGCTTCCCTAAAATATCTGACCGGTAAAGTGTCAAGTTTACATTGTTCCTTGGTTCCTCCAGAGGTTTCCAGGGAGTTCTTTAAACTGTGGTGGACTGACCTCCAACCTTGGTGCCTTCATAATTCCAGGTCCAACGAAACTTGGCAGAGGCAGCAGCATGACACCAATGATTATTTTAGCTGTCTATAAGGGTGGCGTTCTGCCCCCCTTTCTAAGGGGAACATTCCCCTCCTAAGGGTGGCCTTCTACACCCATTGTAGGGGGAACATTCTGACCACTAATACAACGGACGTTTTTTTCACTCTGACGATTATATAATTTTAGCAGGGGGTTCCCTGAGATCTGGAAATTATTTCAAGTTCTTCTGGAGTAAAAAAAGTGGAGGAAAGCTGTAAAAAAAGACCTGTACAGGTACAGCTGGTCCTAGCGTGTACCAGCCCCGTCCTTTATCCTGAAGAAAAGAGCTGCAAAACCCACATTTCTGCTTGTGCTCTACCGAACATTGCACGACTTCTTTGAATATCCTGTGAACTTTACACCTCCGCATCCTAAGCACGTCTTCCTGTGAAAACTGCTTCCTAACTACCACAGCCCCAGGAGTCGGGTAACACAATCCTCAGAAAATGACGCTTAAAATAGTTAACTCTGATGGAAAAGCTGCAAAAAAGAAACACAACAAGACCTGACCCAGTTCATGACTCATACGTCTCCCTGGCTCTATTTTGGAAAGATGGTTTCGATTGTTGGACTTGTACAATATTTTTTTTTCCCTACCCGGAATAGTCAGATTTATGCGGGGCATAAACTGGGTTGTTCTAAAGTAAACTTGAATGCCTCTTGCCCCCCCCCCAGCAAACTGTCTTAGTCTGCCCTTTGTTACACTAGCCAAATGGCTAGCTTTAGTGTTACAGGTCAAACCAGGTCCAGCTATAGGAAATCTATGCATTTATTAATCATATGAATATAAGTAGCATTGTCTACTGACGGCCTAAACCAGGGGTCTCCAAACTTTCTGAAACAAAGGGCCAGTTTACTATCCTTCAGGCTTTAGAGAGGCCGGACTGTGGCAGTGGGAGTAAAAAATGTCCTTGTCAGTAACAGTGCCCCATCATTGGTATCAGAAGGAGGAATAGTGCCTCATCATTGGTATCAGTAGGAGGAATAGTGTCCCATCATTGCTGCCCGTGAGAGGAATAGTGTCCCATCATTGGTGTTAGTGGGAGAAATAGTGTCCCATCATTGGTGTCAGTGGGAGGAATAGTGCCCCATCATTGGTGTCAGTGGGAGGAATAGTGCCCCATCATTGGTGTCAGTGGGAGGAATAGTGCCCCATCATTGGTGTCAGTGGGAGGAATAGTGCCCCATCATTGGTGTCAGTGGGAGGAATAGTGCCCCATCATTGGTGTCAGTGGGAGGAATAGTGCCCCATCATTGGTGTCAGTGGGAGGAATAGTGTCCCCTCATTGGTTTCAGTGGGAGGAATAGTGCCCCATCATTGGTTTCAGTGGGAGAAATAGTGTCCCATCATTGGTGTCAGTAGGAGGAATAGTGTCCCATCATTGGTGTCAGTAGGAGGAATAGTGCCCCATCATAGGTGTCAGTAGGAGGAATAGTGCCCCATCATAGGTGTCAGTGGGATGAATAGTGTCCCATTATTGGTGTCAGTGAGAGGAATAGTGCCCCATCATTGGTGCCTTGAGAGGAGTAGTGAACCATCAACGGGTATCAGTGGGAGGAATAATGCCCCATCATTGGTGTCAGTGGGAGGAAGTATGCCTCATTGTTATCAGTGGGAGTAATAGTGGCCCAAGGGCCGAATAAAGGCACATAAAGGGACACAGTTTGGAGACCACTGACCTAAACTATTGCCTGCAATGCCTCCCTGAGCCATGCCAATGTTGTGTAGGAGAAGGGCACAGCTTACAATGGAGCTGTTAGCTTCTTGGTGGACCAAACTGGATGGCTGCTTTGGCTATACAAGGCCGGTGCTTTTTAAAACAGTCACAAAGAGCTGAAAGAAATTCTGTAGCTCTTAAGAAGGACTGTAGGCTGTTTATTGCCTGTAGCAGACACTGAGCTGAAAATTAAAAAAAAAAATTTGACTCGGGGGCTCGGCTGTTACTATACACCAGCTTTATTAATCCAGACCAGATCTCCAGGAATCTCAACCAAGCTGAGACCACAGGTCCCTCAACTTCTAGAAGACAACAAGAACTCCATTCAGTCCCACGCCTAGGCCCAGCAGGATCTCTGAGGGACGTTGTTTAAAGAAACACACAATTCTTTTAAAGCACATAAACACAGGGCTGTCTATACAGCCATTACAAGGGCATTAATTATTTTTCACCTTCTAGCAAGTCTCAGATATGGGTCTAAATCTGCCTGAGGTCAACATAAGAATAGAGGGAGTGATTTGTTTTAGTCAGATCTGCCCCCTTCACCTACAAACCGTTCTTTCTTAAAAGGTTAAAAACAGCTAATAATGTTTTGAGGGCTGCTTGGTGGCCATTTTCTTAAGCTGGCAAGTTAGACAACAAGTACCAAATGAATAATTAAATATCTTAAATACAACCAGTGTAAGTAATTGAGTTTCACTTGTTTCAGCCTTTTTTTATTCCACTGAAAAGCAGATTTTAGACTGGCAGAGGGAGAGGTAGTACTTAAAACCAAGGGTCTCCAAACTTTCTAAGCAAAGGGCCAGTTCAAGGTCATTTAGGTTTAAAGGTGGCCAGTCTGTGGCCAGTGAAAGTAAACAATGCCACATCATTGGTTTTAATGGGAGGAACAGTGACCCATTGTAACAGTGGGAGCAATAGTGCCCCATCATTGGTGTCAGTGGGAGGAATGGTGCTCCATCATTGGTGTCAGTGGGGAGGAATGGTGCTCCATCATTGGTGTCAGTGGGGAGGAATGGTGCTCCATCATTGGTGTCAGTGGGAGGAATGGTGCTTCATCATTGGGGTCAATGGGAGGAATGGTGCTCCATCATTGGTGTCAGTGGGAGGAATGGTGCTCCATCATTGGTGTCAGTGGGAGGAATGGTGCTCCATCATTGGTGTCAGTGGGAGGAATGGTGCTCCATCATTGGTGTCATCCCATCTGTGTCAGTGGATGGAATGGTACCCCATCACTAGCGTCAGTGGATGGATTGGTGCCCCATCATTGATGTCAATGGATAAAATGGTGCCCCAAGGGCCACATCCAGCCCAGTTTGGAGACCACTGCTCTCATCAGGCTTTATGGCATGCACATAGGATAACAAGGAACAGGATAACAGGAGGAGTGAGCAGAAAGATGACCTCATCAATCCGTTGCTACCCATTCACTGTCCAATCACTTGTTGGGTCGGGCGGTGGCAGACTGCAAGTCAGGTCACCAACTTGACTCTGTTGTCTGACAGCAGGAGTGTGTAAATCTAAGGAGATAGAGGTATTTTAGCCAACTTGAATGCACAAAGCTACGATACAAACTCCTGCACGACAGTTGCTTACTTTTTATCATGTCTGGTGTTCTTCAACTTGCTCTTGCCATTCCACTTTTTCACTACATAGAACACATTTAGACAGAACAGGTCCTGGGAAACCCCTCAATACCAGGTAATCAATAAGCTTCTTGTGTCATGTGACAATGGGCAAATGTTCCACTATCAGCCTGTTAAAATGGTTGTCACTGATAATTTGGAAGTAAATACCCTGGATCTTATCTTTGGGATGCAATACAGCCATTGCTAATCTTCCCGACACTTTAGCTGTCACTGGACTGTATCTCCCATGATGCATCACCTGCCAAGACACTTAACAATTGACCAAGATGCCTGGTTTTGGTCACTGTTGATCTCCTACACATATCTTAAAGAGCTTTTCCACTTTCTGTCTTGAAACTTCAGCTGATCATCTATTTTCACAAAGCCACCCAAAAGTTTTTGGTTTCTTCGCCTGCCATGGGTTTCTAAATCCTAGCCACCTACATTCTTGAAAAAGATCCTTTAACATGAAAAAACAAAAAACTTGGTTAAGTCTCAGACCTGCTTGTCAGAATTAGTACTAAGGCTGATCAGTGGAGGACCCAAGTGAGATACTCATGCCAATAACCTGGAGTTAAACGTAGAAATCTTCCACCAGCTCACGCAATGAAATCATCAGCTTTTTCGGACAAGAAAAGCTCCCTGTCGAACCCTTCTGTCCTCTTGCGTGATTTCTCTAACCCAGTTATGAAGTGTTGTCTCCTTGTGGACCAACTACACAGCTGTTCATATGTCAATGCCCATTGTTTGAGTACATGCGCTGCCACTGTTCACCAACACAAGCCCACTCTTAGGACACATGGCCACCATATTCCTGACAATACATCCATACAGATTGTGTCCTCACAGGTCAAAGGTCTCATGTACTCTGCATACAAGGATGTTCAGTGATAGAAGTTCAATGGGTAGATGCCCTCTCTCTATTTGCCCTTGTGACCATTGTCTCTGGTGCAGAACGTGATGGTAAATCCAACAGGAACAGGGGGCGAGGGAAAAATGTCAAGCCCAGTGACAGCTGGAGGGGAAATCCTCACTTTGGAGATACTTCCTCTTACTTCCTATTGAGTCTCTGGGGCAGGAAGTGTAGGGAAATCTCACAGATAGGACACAGGAAGTAAATAAGTGAATTTAATGGGTTTTAACCCCTCCACATTTTTTACAGCCCTTACTCCTTCCCGCCAGCCATATGTAGCATATGGAGGTTACCCCTATTTCGTGCTACCACATATATAGGTTGTGTTGTGCTGGGAGCACGCTCAATCCCGTGCCACCCGCACTGTAACAGCACTGTCACAAACAGCTCCTGGTCACCTAGAAATGATCAGGTGCTGGAAGGATGGGCTCTTAAAAGAGAAGTATAGGATTTTTTTTAATTTTAGAATCATACTTACCTAGGTAGATATCGATCCAGGCATGTGGGCGAATCTCAACCATATGGTCGCAATCTTCCAGAGCCTGGACTGGCTCTGACGTCAGCAGACAGCGGGCTTCAGCCCGCTGTCTGCAGAAAACGGGTCACAAGAGTGCAGAACGAACTGTACTCCTGTGATCCACAGGAGAAGTATAGACAAAAGAGCTTTGTTGTACTTCTCCTTTAAAACTTGACCATTATGACAGTCGGCAGTAAGGCGTTAAAGAACTAGAAAACGTGTCGGGACAGTGTAATCTAGAGCCCAGGGAACATGCCAAACTGCACATTCCCCCCCCCCTCCAAAAAAAAAAAACCCTGCTAAAACTCCCCCTCCCAGCACAAATCTTTGCCCCCAGCCCGGAGGCTCCCCTCACCCAAAACAATCGCCCCTCCTAGCACAAGTCCTCTGTCCCTCCAATATCCCATCCAAGTACACATCCTTTCTCTGCCACTCCAAATTGCCCCCTTCCAACAGAAATTACCCCCGCCGCCCCAATATCCCCTCCTAGCACAAATCCTCCCCATCCCAAAATTTCCCCTCCTAGCATAGATACCCCCCAATTATCCCTACTAGCACAAATCCCCCCCCCCCCCCTAGCACAAATACTCTACCCCAATCCTCTCTCCCAACACATATCCCTCAAAATCACTATTCCTTACGCCCCCCCCCCCCAAAATGTTCCCGCCTGGAACAACTCTTACCCCCTGACTACACCTAAATTCCCCCTCCCAACACAATTCCCTTCCCCTCAATCTCCTTGTGGCACCCCTCAACCTTACAAGATACCACAGTGCCCAGGGCAGCCCGCCTCTCATGCCCACCCCTTGTACTGGCCCCGTGCGCATGCTATGGGGATACGGTTTTTGTACAAGCCGCAAAACAGAGAGAAGAGTTTCACAGAAAGAGGGCATGGCTTTGCTACATCAATATTACTACTATTGTACAGGCAGGCCAAACTAGCAACTAGAATCTGATGGCAGGTGGTGACAGCCAAGCGAATAGCCAATCAGCAGGCTGGGAGCATGTCCATGCCCAAGTTTGAACCTGCCTGTGATGCCTAGGATCACAATTCTGTCTGCGCAGAACTACATATACTTTTGGTAGATGTAAAGGGATCACTGGGATCACTTTAGCAAGATGACTGGCTAAAGTTTAGATGGCCACTAGAGGGGAACCTGCAAATCTTGAAAATATGATACAGCAAAAGCTGTATAAACCGTAAAAATAACAATAAGAACTTAAAATAGGCGTTGCTGAAAGGACACTTTAAGTTTAGCAAGTGACTTCAATGCAGATATACGATAGTCTAACTCGTGTAGATACAAAAATAGCTTTATTGACACCATAACATATGGAATGGGGGCAGCTTCCTGCACCACTCCTTGTAATACTCCGGAGATTATACATGGCGCCTTGCATCACATCTCTGAGCGGCACAGGAACAATCAAAACTACTTCCGTGTGCGTTTACACCTCCTCCAGATTGGAACTGCGGGCAGCTCACTAACATGCACTAATCTGCATAAAAATGGCCCGTGTCCTCCTGGGATTTCCCATGATGGTTTGCCTTTGTGGAGCTCATTAGAAGGCTGATTTATGTATCATGATACAAGTCATTTGTAAACCTGAGCACAGATGATAGCGATCAATGGTGCAAGATATTCTTATTCCAGCCCAGCTAGGTATCAAAGTTAAAAGGAAATACCGCCATTAACTCCATGTCCCATGCCAGGCCTCCTGCGCTTTACAAAATTAATTTCAAATTCTGGAACTTAAGGTATTTCTACCTTCACCCTATGTAATCTCAAAGCCTCTCTCTGCTTTTTAATAATTGTAAGCCCATTGGCTGTGTCCATCACCAACACTTCCGGGTGTGCCTACAGGTGATCTAGCACTGCAGTCAATCGTA